>NC_060130.1:855928046-856231076 GCF_021461395.2 Schistocerca americana | reverse complement strand
ATATTAGTTAATGGCAGATAGTTTATTGCTAAAATATATTAGCTCTAATTTGTGTTGCTCATGACTAACTACTTTAACATAATTGTTGGATTGTGCTATGTTCCGTGAGCAATTTACAAAACAGATTTCAGTCCCAAGTAAAATCACATAAAATAATTAGTTTTTCTGATTTACGTTGTATTTACTTTGCCTAATTAGCCTGGTGACTGTCTCTCGGTTACATGAATACTATGCTACTTAAAAAGCAAAATAACATTGGTTCGATTCCCATTAAAGTAACTGCTACTACCTATGAATACGTAATCTGTCAGGGGACTTAACTATGTGTGACAAATTTCCGTTAGAGTACGATCACAGTCTACTTTCAATTTTTTTCATAAATGTAGCATTATCAGGGATTTGCTCATGCAGTAATAATCAGAATATTTTACACTGAGTACCAAAGGAACGATTTTGGCAGTGTAAAAGAATCTCTGAGATGGAAGATAGGATGCCTGCATTCAACAAGACGTATATCTTAACAAAGTAAATATTAAAGCAATGTATACCAATGCAATAAGAAATATTATAACGTTTATGTTTTTAACATATGATCTGAAGAAAACTCTACGGTATTAAGAAATGAGAGGAAAAGACTGTGCTACTTGTTTGGCGTCTTTATGGTCCACCAAGACTACAGAAAGTGAAGGTCGTTCCACAGCAGGGGATACAACCCTCAACGCATGGTGTCAGGGTAAGAAATGTATAGGTCAGAGAAACATGTGGCTACAGAAACAGGGTAGCGATACAGCAATCTGTCTTAATGGAACCTACTTTCAATGTTGTCACGCTGATGGAAGAGAGAGAGAGAGAGAGAGATAGATAACGGAGATCTGAATCACTGAACTGAGACAGCGTTTTCAAGGGAAGAGTCATATGGGGCCAATAGCAGCATACCCTAGCGTGGGAGTACACAACAGCTGCCTCTTGTCGGAAAAAGTCTGTATGTAAAATGATAAAGACGGCAAAGAGCTAAGATTTCTGTGTATTATTACTTACCTAGTGAATGAATAGTTATTTTATAAGAACGACAATGCGTCGAGTCTAGTGAAAGAAGCGACAACACACAAAGTAAGGATGGAAGCCAATGTGCTGAGTAAGAAAGAGGAACTAGAGTAAATAAGGATATCTCACAATTAATAATAACAATATTTGTAGTATGCAGTGAAGTTAATAATTAATTTGTCAACTACTAGGAGAACTCTTACCAAAAATTATAAGAATAAAAACTCAGTAAGTCCAAACTCCCTGGCAGATTGAAACTGTGTGCTGGACCTTTGCCTTTCGCGGGGAAGTGCTCTACCATCTGAGCTATCCAAGCACGACCAAGGACCTCTCCTCACTGATTCAATTCTGCCAGTATCTCGCCTCCTACATTCAAAACTTCACAGAAGCTCTTCTGCGAACCTTGCAGAACTATCACTTCTGAAAGAAAGGTTATTGCGGAGACATGGCTTAGTCACAGCCTGGGGACATTTCCAGAATGAGATTTTCACTCCCCAGTGGAGAGAGCGCTGATATAAAACTTCCTGGCAGAGTAAGACCGTGAGGCGGACCGAGAATCGAACTTGTGACCTATGCCACTCGTGGGCAAAAGGTCTACTTCAGTCGGCTTTCGGCGACCCTAGTAAGCGGACCTGCGGCGTGTGCTGTGCGCTGCGGTCTGCTGCGCCCCTCTTGGTAAAGTGCCTGTTGCAGTAGTTAGATGCGTTGTTGAGACTCTTGATGGATTCATATTAGAAGGAGAGATGAATCAGGTTAATAGAAGAGACACATTGAAATTTATATTTGATCAGAAAGTTCAGAGACCGAGTTCGTTCGAAATTGAGACATGGGTAGAGGAAATGGAGAAAATTTCGTTTGAGGATATCGTAGGTATTCACGTTTCAGTTGTGAGCAGCATCGTGTATGTAAAGCTTAAAAACGCAGAACTGTGCGAGAATATTGTGCAGTCTAGTGGCGGAACACTCAAGTATAAACATCATGATTGCAATATTAGTGAAGTTTGTGTTACGCATGCTGGATTTGGATTAAGGACTTGAACTGCCATTTGAAATCACCGCTGAGCAGATCAATTCAGTGATAGCTCCTTATGGGAGAATAGTGAGTAATTTTGCGGAAAAGTGGTCGGCTGCTCCCAGGTTCTCCGTCTTGAATAGTAATAGGCAATTGCGAGTTTATTTATACAAGCACATACCCTCGTATATGAATGTTTGCGGTTATCGTGTTATAGTAATATATGATGGGTAGCCAGGAACCTGCGTGTCGTGGGGCGGTCGCGGCAGCCGCTGGTCATCTCCATACGCGTCACGCTCCTCGTGCTATCCAGAATGACACTGCTCGCGATAGTGAATTGATGATGGACGTTAGCGACTCGACAGTGACAACACAACCAAAGAGTCAAGAAAAAGAACCTAATATCACTGTTGAAATAGAACAAATCCTGGAGCCGACTATAGTCCTTCAGAAGGAGTAGACTCCAGGGAACAACAAGGAAACCAAGCCACCACTTGCCTGCGAACAGGACAGAGCGCAAGCAACACACGAGGCAGTGGAAAACGCAGATATCTCCCCAAGAGGTAGTCCCGCAAGGCAGCATAAAAAGAGGAGACTGGCTCACAAGGGCCCTGAACAACTGGCACAGCCCTTGCGAGAAAAAACAAAGCAGATTACCAACAAACTCCATGAAGATCCACATAGTAATCCGGTTCTGAGTATGCATGCATCTGACCCATCGTAGGCCATATCAAGTACACCATGCCCCACGTCACCGGACTATTTATCACAGGAAAGATTGAAGCTGATTTCAAACTGTGATACAGAGAAGGTTGTCCCTGAGACTAGAAATGCAGAAAAAGACACATCGAGAGGTAAGCAACACAGGAACTGGGCGGATAAATCGGACGAAATGAACCAAGATGAAGAGATCAATAAAACTGGAGGAACGGAACAGATTCCTGCCCAACCAGATCAACCGAACACGATGAATACAACATTGCCGGAACATACATGTAAAAAAGGATAGACGTCCGACAGCACTTCTTATGACGAATATTGACTTCGATAGTGAATAAAACAATATGAACGCAGCACAAGCCTACAAAATCGCCACGTTGAACGTTAATACGATACGCTGCTCCTTGCATTTACAATATCTGCAAGAGTTCCTATATGCAGCTGACGTTGATGCACTTCTGTTACAGGAAGTAACAGATATTAAATTAGCAAATACACACAGGTGCCACGTCATAACTAACCCTGGTATCGGCGCAGAGCTGGGAACCTCCATTCTCACGAAACAAGATATCCGTATCACACAAATAGCAAAACTTGCAACAGTAGAGGAGCTGCAATGACTGTTAATAACGTCCGCATCATCAACGTTTACGCACCGTCTGGCAACAATAAGAGGAGTGCTAGAGCGGACTTTTTAGAAAGTAAAATCCTTCATCTATTCGGTACACATCAAGATTATATAATCCTAGCCGGCGATTTTAATTCTGCCCTTAGTTCGAAAGACCAGACACCGAATTTCAGGATGTCCTTAGAATTGGAAAGAATGGACAGTAATTGCTTTTAACCGACACCTGGGAACGTACCAATAGCGCACAGCCCAGTTTTACATATTTTACCAACCACTCAGCAAGCAGGCTGGACAGGATTTATGTATCGGCCAACCTAAAGAACACGTACTCCAGTCGGAGATCTGGCCCGTTATGTTTCCTGACCACGCCGCGTACATTACCACAATAAATTTAGAAAAAACAACTTACCGAGCGAGGGGCTTATGGAAACTGAACATTACCCATCTACAAGATGAGGAATGTCACGTGGCATTTACTAATACGTGGAAAGAATGCGAAACACGATTCCCGCCATACAATTCAGCCATAGCTTGATGGCTAAAATGTGCTAAGTCTAAAATAAGAAGAACGCTGATCGACTACTGACGACAGAAAAGCTTCTGGATTAAACAGACAACTGCGTTTTATTTTACTTGCCTTAGAGACCTGTACACGCTGGACACACGATTAATAGAGGACTACACACGGATTCAGAAAATTAAAGCAAAACTCTTAGCAGTAAAGTGGCGACAGTCAGAAGGTCTTAAAATCAGAGCGAGGATACAAAACATTGTAGAAGGGGAAGAAACAGCGATGCACCATGTCATGCGTGATAATAAGAGAGGAAACAGAAAAAAAATATTGACAGAAGTTAAGTTACCTGACGAGACCGGTCTCACAAAACAGAGGAAAATTCAAGTCACGGTTTATAAATATATCTCAGTTATGATGTCCAACAAACCTACCGAAGACGAGGAACGGCGAGAACGTGCCAGGCAGAAGTAGCAAAGAGCAAGTAGAAAATCTCACGTCTTACGAAGAGGAGAACGAATTGAAAGATGCAATAGCACAGAGTCCTAAAAATAAATCTCCAGGGCCAGATGATATCCCCGTGGAGTTCTACCGATTGCTCTGGCCACAAATAAAAAGCAAGTTGCTATGAATGTTCAACGAAGTCATGAACGGCAATGTTGACGTTCCTAAGGAATTTCCTGAAGGGACCATAGTTCTAATTCCTAAAAACTCACTTAGCAAAGGAACAGAAAACCTTTATTAGCAAGAAGGCTGAAATTGGTTATTAATTCTATAACTTACCCCTACAGAACATGTGTAGGCTAAGACAGAAACATCCATCAGAATATATACGAATATATGGATATAATATCAACCGCAAATGCCTGCCGAATTAAATGTGCATTAGTGTCATTGGACTTCGAGAAGGCTTTTGACAGAGTGGAACATAAGTATCACCTGGGAATCATAAAAGTAATGGGATTCAAACCATGATTCGTGAGGATTATTCAACAAATATAAAAAAAAACAGTATAGCACGAATACTGATAAACGGACAACTAGGTAAAGAGATTGAGATGAATCGATCCGTACGACAAGGTTGCCCGATGTCAATGGCCCTTTTCGCAATATAACCTCTCCTCGCGACACTCACGCATCACCTACAAGGATAGCATATAAACGGCAAGAAAATAGTGTGCAACGCCTACGCAGATGATGTGGGCGTCGTGGTCATAAACGAAGATGAAGTGGCGAAAGCTCTTCAGATAGTGCACACGTATGAAATTGCTTCTGGCGCCAAACTAAATAAAAGGAAGTCAGGCATCATGAACGTAGGCATGGACAGTAGACGGAAGTATCCAAACTGAAATGTTTGGGTACTGAATTTAGGAGCAACATCCAACACACCATTGCCATCAATTACAAAAAAAATACTTCCAATCATACGATCATCTGTACAAGAGAACAGTATGATGGTTGGTTGGTGGGTGGTTGTTTTGGGGAAGGAGACCAGACAGAGAGGTCATCGGTCTCATCGGTTTAGGGAAGGACGGGGAAGGAAGTCGGCCGTGCCCTTTCAAAGGAACCATCCCGGCATTTGCCTGGAGCGATTTAGGGAAATCACGGAAAACCTAAATCAGGATGACCGGACGTGGGATTGAACCGTCGTCCTCCCGAATGCGAGTCCAGTGTTTAACCACTGCGCCACCTCGCTCAGTCGAACAGTATGAGGCAGCTGAAAGAGATACAGAAAACCACTCCAGTACATGTTTATATAACATCCAAACTTAACTATGTAGCACAAGCTTTGAGGATACCATTATAAACAGCCAGAAGAGTTATGTCCGCGATAGGAAGCTTCGTGAGCCAAGGCAACATTTTGAGAGTGAAGTTCGATACACTAACACTTTCCACAAGGAAAGGAGGCATAAATCTCGTTGATGTCAGTTACAAGTCACGGGCGTTCTGTGTGTTTTAATGTACAAGCAATGGAAACGGCTGCCGGACAGCTTAACGGCCCACTTGCTGACTGAAATTGCTCCTGGAGCATGCACTCGCCAATAGATGTGCAGCATATACCAGCTGGTCTTTGCCACGTAAAAACTTTTCTCGTTGAATACAATTTTATCTCATCGATGCTCTCAGAACAGCAATTGACGAAAGTAAGGGACATCCATACATATTTGATGGGAGCTAAGGAAAGAAATATCATTGAAAGAAAATACCCTAACAACGACTGCTCTGCAATTTGGAAAAACATCCACGATCGGAACTTGCCCTGCAAGGTGAAAGCAACGTAGTATAATGCAGTCAACAGGAGAATATCAACTAATTCCAAACTGCATGCTACACATCTCACAAATTTGCCCATGTGCGTGTCATGTAGCCTTCTTGATACTGAAGAACATCGTTTTGTGTGTGAAAAAGTCAGAGAAATGTGGCACGTAGTTAAGCAGAAGTTAGCGACCGTCAACATAACATCACAAACCATCTTCACCGCCGCAGATTTTCAGACTCCAGACGCAGTGCCATATCCTAATACGAAAAGAAACGCTGTTAACTGGCTAAAAGTGCACACACTACATTATATCTTGTAGACTGAAAATAGAAGTAAAGAAGATTACTGGGTATACCTAATGACTCAGCATCATCATCTCAAGTGAACAAGAGACTATAGAAAAATTACGCACGCTTCTTAAATAGAATCACCGAATGAAATGCTGCAGAGAACAGTAATAGATAAAGACTGGTACGGACTTGTGAGACGAAAGTCTTGCACGATTATAGGTAACTGGCACAAGGATGTATTAGATCCTTTCACGAAAAATTTCAGAATAGAAATAAAGACCATGGCAAGAAGCGCAGGACTAAATCCTCATGAAGAAATTATATAAAAAATTTCATTTTTAATCCCCCTATGTGATAAGAAGAGAAGTTTTATGTTCTAAAAAAGTCGTAACTTCAAGAGGATGCAAGAAGATTTTATGTTTTCCTATGAAGATGAGAGACTTCACGATCATTTTAATTTAATATACTTGTCTTTCCATCATCAAGAGGAAGATTAATTTCCTCTAATTAATATTCAGAAGAAATATTTATCTCCTTTATGTTAGCAAAAGTGGTTAAGGCGTATGGCTTTAAAAAAAATAGGGAGCCGACCAAGGAAAAAAGTGTGGCAGAGTACTGGCAAAAAAAAGTATGAAAAATAAAAAGTAAAAGAAGTTGGTACACCGATGGACATAATAAAAAGACTAAAGCATAGAAGCCAGCCAAAACAAGGTGAGCGTATGGAAGGCTGTGAGGGGAGAAGGGAGGCCCTATAAACACAAAAGAAAAAGAAAGATAGAGCGTCTGCTTTGTAAGCAGGAGATCCCGGGTTAGTGTCCCGGTCGGGGCACACATTTCCAACTGTCCCCGTTGATATTTATCAACGCCTGTAAGTAGCTAAAAGTCTGGGTTTCATTATAATTTCATTCTTCGAGATCTGCAAGATAACCAATTGTATCTGTATTTAAAAAAAAAGAATAATGATGGTAGAGCACTTGCCCGCCAAAGGCAAAGGTCCCGAGTGGGAGTCGCGGTCCGGCACATATTTTTAAACTGCCAAGATGTTTCATATCAGCATACACCCCGCTGCAGACTAAAAATCTCATTCTGGACTCAGTAGGCCTAAGTCTTTTACATTTTTAGCAAAATATTACCAAATGCAGATGTAATACACTCAAATAAAAACAAGACAGTTGTAAGTAGGATGTTTAGGTTCTTATATTGGTAACGCCACCGTCAATTAGCGCTCTGTATGTAAATCACTGGCTGTGCTGTGTGCAGTCTGTGGCTGGGTGGCATTGTTGGAATTTGCTATTGTAGTGTTGGGCAGTTGGCTGTTAACAGAGCGTAGCGTTGCGCAGTTGGAGGTGAGCCGCCAGCAGTGGTGGATGTGGGGAGACAGATGGCGGAACTTTGAGAGCGGCCGATCTGGACGTGTGTCCATCAGAAAGAATAAATTTGTAATATTGGATATCATGGACTGATATATATATTATGACTTTTGAACACTATTAAGGTAAATACATTGCTTGTTCTCTATCAAAATCTGTCATTTGCTACCTATACCTATCAGTAGTTAGTGCCTTCAGTAGTTAGAATCTCTTATTTAGCTAGCATTATTGGCACTCGCTGTATTGCAGTAGTTCGAGTAACGAAGATTTTTGTGAGGTAAGTGATTTGTGGAACGTATAGGTTAATGTTAATCAGGGCCATTCCTTTGTAGGGATTTTTGAAAGTCAGATTGCGTTGCGCTAAATTGTATTGTGTGTCAGTTCAGTGTTGATCAGAATAAGTAAAGAGAGTAATGTCTGAGTACGTTCAGTTTTGCTCAGCAATTTGAAAAGCAAATAATGTAAGGGGTTTATCAGCACAGTAATTCACTAATTTTTCTAAGGGGATGTTTCATATGTCGACCCTTAGCCGAGGATACCTCACCGGTATTCTTCTGATTTTTTCTTGTAGTTTGTGTAATTTGTGTAGCTTTTGCTTATTGCTAGCTCGTAATTGTAGAGACAATCTCCTTTGTAGTTGCAGTCTTTCATTGTTGTACAGTAAAACAGTTGTGGCATGCATTTTGATTTGCACCAAGTATTTTGCAGCTGCGCTTGCAATTAATTAGATTTTATTTTCAGTGCTATGTTAATGTGTTCTCTTATTTTTGCTCTACATATTGTGCTTTTCTGTGTTATCATGTGAAATATTGTGACAATAATGGCGTGTGAAAAACGTAGCAGTAGGCTTCAAAGTAAACTGAGAAATAATAGCGACAACGAGCGTAGCTTGTCAGCACCACTGTGTAATGAATTAACAGACATTCAAAGTAGTAATTTGGTAATTGTGCATAGGGAAATGGAGCGGGCGGCAAATAATGGTGTAGACAGTGAAACAAGTAGTGAACAGGGAAGCATTATCGAACGATCGGTCGGCAACAGCTCGCCTCAGGAATCCGATATGACAGAACACAACATTGCAAATACTGTAGACTCAGGTTTTGGGTCCTCACCGTTTTCTCAAATGAGTCAAGACACATTTTCTGCTTGTCAAAATGTGAATGTTGCCGTTGAAAATGCACTGCCAAAAAGCATAGAGAAACAGATTCCAGACACTAATACATTATTATTGCAATTAACGCAACAAATGGAACAAAATCAGAGACAAACACAGCAAAAGCTTCAAAAGTTAGACACAATGGAACAAAATCTTCGGAAGTTAGACACCACGCTTGGACAAACACGTGAAGATTTAACTACTGAGTTACATAATATTGAATCGAAATCTCAAAAAGTCTGTAATGACGTAAAAACACAAATTTGTGAGCATTTTCAACCCATTTTTTCGCGGCATGAAAATTCATTACAGAATCACGAAGCAGCCATAAAAGAACTGCAAACAGTTGTTCATGAAAATCACGACACCTTGCAAGCTAAAATTGACTCAGTTGCATCTACCGATTCGGTTACGCAACTTGCAAAAACTCAAGAAAACTTAAAGGACACAGTAGATACGATTTCAACACAAATGGACACTCTGAAACTTGGTTCAGAAAAACACTCTGAGGAAATCAGTTCAACATCGGAGAAAGTAGCCGAACTTTCGGATCAGTTCACTAACTTATCTTCACAGGTAGATGATGATCTGAATGGCACAAGACCTGTAGCCTTCACTGACACAGAAGAGTATGAACAAATTAGAAACTTCAAAGAAAATCAAAATCAAATCAATACGCAACACCAAAGAGAAATCCGGGAAGTACAAGATCAGTTGACACAGGTTATACAAGAATTACACATCTCAGAGGACACTCGCGCTCCAATACGAGAAGAGGGACATAGAAATACGGAACAGCCACAAAGTAATAACACAGGGCACTTCGGAAGTTATGAAAGAAATTGGCAAGGTACACCGAATTTTGAGATAGAACCGCCGACACATCGTAACAATGACCGATATGCGACTCGCCGACGTGATGATTTTGACTATAAGTTGTTCATTACTACACGTAAATTCAAAACATTTAAGAATTCTGGCAACGACATTCATCCACAAGCATGGCTTCATCAATTCTCTCATTGTTTTCCTCCCAACTGGTCATTGAAGCACAGATTAGAATTTATGTGTGGCTACTTAGAGAATGATCCAGCTGTAAGAATGCGATCGGTCATTCACGATTGTCACAGTGAAGGAGAATTTTATCATGCCTTCCTCTCAGCATATTGGTCTCAAGCTACAAAAAATGGGTTCAAATGGCTCTGAGCACTATGGGACTTAACATCTGTGGTCATCAGTCCCCTAGAACTTAGAACTACTTAAACCTAACTAACCTAAGGACGTCACACACATCCATGCCCGAGGCAGGATTCGAACCTGCGACCGTAGCGGTCAAGCGGTTCCAGACTGAAGCGCCTAGAACCGCACGGCCACACCGGCCGGCCCTCAAGCTACACAAGACCGAGTAAAACATAGCATCATAATGATGAAACATTTCAAACAACCTGAATTTTCCAGTCTTGTCAAATATTTCGAAGACATGTTACATAAGAATCAGTATCTTTCAAACCAATACAGCTCCTCAGAACTCATCCGCATTTGCTTAATAAAATTGCCTGAACATTTATGACATATTATTTTGGCAGGACGTTGCAATGACGACATTGAAGCTTTCCAGGGTCTCTTACAAGAATTGGAAATTGACACTGACAACAGGAGCACAACAATTAGAGGTCATATCCGTCACAATTCTGCGATGAAAGAAATAATAACTGGATACGACAAGGCTATTCTTACAACGCAAATCGTGAACAAAACAAACACCACCCATATGACAATCACTGGCAGCGTAATAGTTACAGAGAAAGATCACATTTCCGTAGTAATGAATATGACAGAGACAATCATAGAAACAGACAATATGGCAACCAGAACTGTTATATCAAGGGAGACAGAATAACTTCAGACGCAACAGTTCAGCGTGCAGTTACGATTCAGGGAGAAATTCTCCACCACATGACAGACAAACAAGAAACTATGTAAACTACCGACAAAACGACAGACCTGAATTCCATCAGAACTGGCGGGATTCAAACAGGGCAGGGCCTTCTCGTCAAGGTGTATTTGTAGAAGTTAGATCTCCAAATCATAATAACGACGCGCGCCAACAAAGAGACAGACAATGACTCGCATCGCAGGCAGCCACGTGTGCCGGCTGGCTCCGAGAAAAATAACATAGACGTTAACCTTGAGAAAAATTTCAGCATTCGTTACTGACTTACACAAGATGATAATTGCTTTGAAGTTGAAACTCTGCGTACTAGAAAGGGTAAAAGATTGCACCACATTTCACGTGTAAAACCGTTTATTGACAGATAATCTGCTTTTTAACTTAGTCCTTGCAATAAAATTTTTCACTTCACGTTACTAGTATGCTTTGTCAGACTTAGAATCTGTTGACATGCAACGATGTTTGAAGTTAAATATCCAGTCAAGAACCAAGAGAACTTATTTAAACAGAAATCACGAATGCATTGTTATAGTGAACAGACGTCACATTGTTATTGTGTGTGTACATTCTTGCTTGTTAGTTGCACGATTATGTAACGACTATAAGGCTTACATACTTAGAACATATACTGGTACTGCTAATGAGATTTTAATGCAACATTTTGGTTTACTTGAAAATACATTCTGGATTTAAAGTACCAGATGACACAGTGGTTAGTTTATGTGACAGCTACACGATTTTATCACGTCGCTACTAATGAGTGACAATTTACAATGTTGCTTTTGCGGTGTTTCTGTTTTATATCTGCACAGTTTTTCTGTATTATTCTGGAAAGTAAGACGTGTTTTAGTAGTAACTTTTGTGGTTTAGCTACAATGAGACAGCCTTTTCCGTAGCACAACAATACGTTACAGCACAGTACTTTCTTCATCACGGCAATAAGCGTAATAACTAAGATATCTGTAGGCAAAGCATTTCACTTTTGTTTATGATGAGGTGAGTACATTGACTTCAGCAGAACTTTGCTTACAGAGGACGATAACTACGACACTTCCACACAATTATCTTACAGCAAGACGCACATTTAGCGCTACAGGACACGCATTTGAGTGATTAATTTTGTATATAAAACATTTATTTTTACAGATTTTTGAATCACAAAGATACAAAGAAAGTTTTCGGTGATACATTTCATTCGATTGCTGTAATTTGTAACACCTGAGGGTATAATTACATTAATCCTCTGTGGGGTACACGCTTACTTTGTGTACCATGTGTCTGGCAAGCACAAGGAGCCCTAGCTAATATGGTATTTGCTTATACAACTTTACACATCGGTACTATATTTCTATAAAACATAAATTACAGAGCTATCTGATCATTTAACAGAGTAAGACAAACATTTATTTTACTACATCAGTGACAGATGTTTGCGTAATTACACAATTGGAAAACTTCACACTTATGAAATTGTATTTTGTCTGTACTTTGTGAACTGTTTATTTATTTATTTATTTTTTTTTTTTGGAACCATTGTGATACTATGAGAGCTTTGAATGTCGCATTTGGTATGGGGTCACGAATTTTAAAGTACGTTTGAGGTAGATGACAATATTGAAATGAGCAGAGAATTTTTTTTAGGTTTTGAAATTATTGCAGAAAGCTACGACGTTTTTGAGATTTGGCTGAGGTGTTATGATGTTATTATTATGACAACGATGTGTGTTATGCTTTTGAGGTACGTTTATGATCAATGAGATGATGCTATATGAGGAATCTGATTACGCTATGTATTTATTATGATGAAATATTGAAGACATGTTGATGAATATGAATATGCACATGCGTAATAAGGTAAGGAATAAGGAGTAGTGGTTAGGGTCTCTGATTTATGAAAAGGATGTTGGAAACCAAGAATCGTACTTTAAGAGTTATGAAATGTGTGTACATACGTGAATGTTAGTTACCACAATGCTGACAAAACATTTTGGACACTGCTATATATGAGATTTTGTTTCTACACACTTCTAATGCAAATTTCTAACCTTTGAATTTTTTTGTTTTTTATGAGACTGTGACTGTAGTGGAAACTGCTGCCATAAATATTTCAGTAAAGAAGGTAAATGACCTTGATGTAATGTGCTGTGGAGGCCCATCTGAGCGACAGTCAACTGGAAGAAAAGCCATTAGTGTGTGCCTATCAGAGGCACAGGTGGAGAAAAAAGGAGGCCATTATCCTCGCTATTGACATTTCTTTGTAGAAAAGATAGCAAATACGACACGCTCAAATGTGAAAACATATGATTACACTGTGGAGCTCTTAATTTATGATATTTACTAAAATGCCTAATGAAATTATGAGAAACATTTTACATCTATTGTCTTTCTAGTTGAGAGATTTTTTTTTGCCTTTGGAGACGCCATTTGCCTAGTGAATGACGTTTCATATGTTGCTTTATATATATATTTGGTCATTTCGTTTAATATCTAGTTTCTAGCTGCACTGCAGCATTGGTTAAAATAAAATTTAATAGATGTACTAATATAAATATTTTCTTTCTACAGATCCAGTAAATAATAATTTTGTCATATACTTCCAAAAAATGACGGAGCACAAAAAGACATGTCCCTTCACAGGAACTGCATACATAATTTTCTTTTCAAGTACTTGGTAATTTATTTTGTAGAATAAGTTGTGGTGCACCATTTAATTACATAGACATTAAGATGTGAATAGACATTTCCCTTATCTGCATTATGATCTGTAGTGTACTATTTTTCTGCTTGAGCTTTGTCATGTTTAGATATTAATTATTGCATTTGCTGCTGCTGTTTGCCAGGCATTGCGCTACTAAATTTCACTTTGTATTACTCTGTTAAGCCAGTTTTACTATTGATTTATTTTTCTTGTTGCTGCACATTGGCTCATATTAGTTGCAATGTTGCATTTGCTTTACTAATTTAGATATGCTGCTGCTTGCTTTGCCAATTTGTATTTTTTTGTTGTCATTGCTGTGTGTGTTAATTTTTTATGTGTTGCTGCTTTGCCTCGTCCCTTAGTTTATGCATCTGAGCTCAGTAGATGTAAGTTAGCTTACAAGGAGGTAGACTATATAAGAGAATGAGTTGCGATGAACTGGAAGAAATGCATTGCGAAGTTTTACGAAAAAAGTACAGAAAGCAGGTATAGATAGCACTTTTTGAAATAATGAAGAACCAAGGGAGATCTGCAAGAAATAAAGAAAGTTGTGTTTGCAAGAAACTGCAGTAAAACAAACCCTGTCCTTTCCTTTTCTGTTATTCCGCTATGTGTTTGTGTATTCTTGTATGTTTGTGATTTTCCTGTCTTTATGTGTCTAGCTGATACGAGTTATGTTGTGGAATTTTTCTAATAATATGTTATTTTCTTTGTAAAGATGTTTAAACATTATTTATTCTGTTCTGTTTTAATGCTCATGTGTGAAGTTGGTGTTTCAAAAGCCATTCTGATCTTTTATGTATTTACTTATATTATAATTCCTGTAACACTGATGTATATGTTTATTTCTATTCTTTTGTAAAGCCTGTGTTACTACAAATGTTATATGTACTGTTATGTTCTTTAATGATGTATTTTGTACCTTTGTAATTGTATTCATATGTTGTAAATTTATAATTGTATAGACACCAGTTCTTCAAATTAAGTTTCATTTCAGTGTGCACGTTTCTGTTGGTCATAATATATGCACAATATGTACGAAATTGGGACTGTTAGTGCTTGCACGTGTGTTAACAATTCAGCAAGGGACTCGTTAACAGCATTGCTGGTTCTAAGGACAATTCCAAAAACTTTGTGAGTGCACAAGTGGTGGCTATGGCCTTGCTATATTATCCGCAAGACTCTTCAATGGTGATTGTGCACCCGCACAGTCACAACAGATGGCTGTTGGCCATCTCTACAAGGACTACAGTGGGTCTGCATCTTTGATGACCCACCAAAACCATTATTTCTACAAGGACTACAGTGGGTCTACACCTTTGCTGACTCACCAGTACCATTATTTCTACATGGACTGCAGTGGGTCTGCACCTCTGGTGGACCACCAATACCATAATCTCTACCAGGACTACAGTGGGTCTGCTCTGTGATGACCTACCTACCGGTATTCTTCAAAACTTCGACTGACTCTGCTGTGGGTTTGCTCTGTTGTGGTCCATTACCTGTCTGCATGTCAGGAGCCAGCACTGTCCTTCTGTTGGAAGGACAACACTACTTCTTCAAGACTAAATGGAAATCCACTACTTCTGTGTGCATTTTCCTTTACTGCTCCGACTTTGAGGAAAAAAACAGCAATTTTACTGTCTTGAATGATCAGGACTGTCTTCATAGACTGTGAGAAAATTTTAGCTTTTGACCACCATTGCATTAATAAGTGTGTGCATTTGATATGTTTATTACTGTAATTATGAAAGATTTTTTGAAAACTCTATTGGCCAGTGCCCAACACAATTTGTAAAATTTTTTGTGTGAAGCATGGGGGCTATGTAAGTAGGCTGTTTAGGTTTTTTTATTGGTAACGCCACGTACCGCTCTGTATGAAAATCACTGGCTGTGCTGTGTGCAGTCTGTGGCTGGGTGGCATTGTTGGAATTTGCTATTGTAGTGTTGGGCAGTTGGCTGTTAACAGAGCGTAGCGTTGCGCAGTTGGAGGTGAGCCGCCAGCAGTGGTGGATGTGGGGAAACAGATTTCGGAATTTTGAGAGCGGCCGATCTGGACGTGTGTCCATCAGAAAGAGTAAATTTGTAATATTGTATATCATGGACTGGTATATATATTAAGACTTTTGAACACTCTTAAGGTAAATACATTGCTTGTTCTCTATCAAAATCTGTCATTTGCTAACTATGCCTATCAGTAGTTAGTGCCTTCAGTAGTTAGAATCTCTTATTTAGCTAGCACTATTGGCGCTTGCTGTATTGCAGTAGTTCGAATAACGAAGATTTTTGTGAGGTAAGTGATTTGTGAAACGTATAGGTTAATGTTAGTCAGGGCCATTCTTTTGTAGGGATTTTTGAAAGTCAGATTGCGTTGCGCTAAAATGTATTGTGTGTCAGTTCAGTGTTGATCAGAATAAGTAAAGAGAGTAATGTCTGAGTACGTTCAGTTTTGCTCAGCTGTTTGAAAAGCAAATAATGTAAGGGGTTTATCAGCACAGTGATTCAATAATTTTTCTAAGGGGACGTTTCACAGTATTTAAGTTCAAGTGGTTCAAATGGCTCTAAGCACTATGGGACTTAACATCTGAGGTCATCAGTCCCCTAGACTTAGAAATCCTTAAACCTAACTTACCTAAGGACATCACACACATCCATGTCCGACGCAGGATTTGAACCTGGTACCGTAGCAGCCGCGTGGTTCCGGACTGAAGCGCCTAGAACCGAGTATTTAAGAATTACTAGCCTAAATTATACTTATGTTTCCGAACACTAAGAAAATTACTAATTAGAAGTGAAGAATAATGGGGAAGAGAGTTCTGGTTTAACTTTTCTCAAAATTTTCTCGGTCTGTGAGAATTCCCCTTTTAGAAAACAGATTAAGGGGATAATGTGACAAAGTAGCGTTACATTGATATGGACTATACCACAGTATGGTGCAATGTGTTAAAAGAGTTACCGTGTGGGCAAAGGACAATGGTACGGCGTCACAACCAACCTAGAAACAGCGTCCTCAACAGTTATTGGCTAAGCGATGCTCGTCCGTTCAAGGTTGCACGAATTTTTTGTTCTCTGTTTGTCTGAAACGCTCGAGGCAGAAGCTGTCTGGTGGTCGCAGGCAGAATCAGTTGGCGTCCCAGCTGAGCACAGTAAGGAAGTTGACAGTTAGGACAAAACTCTATTCACTGCTCAAAACGTGTATTATTAACAATCACTGTTGAGAAAGTGATTAGCTGCACTAAAAGAAGTTGGGCCTATGCAGCCGCCAAAATCCCTCGCGAATGAAAAAGTGACTTAATAGTCGTAAAGTTTTACCAGAAAGTGCCTCAGGCATGAGCTGGAAAAGAGTGTCCTAACGAATGTTAAGTCACTTAATAATATTCTTCAAAAATACCTTTAAATGTTTATCAGAAAAATCCAGGCATCGGCCAGAACCGAGTGTGGTCTCGTATGATTACCAAGGTTGTAAATGGTGTTATTGTTATTCATGAATGTAAAGTACTGCATGTTGTATAATACATTATATGTAACGTTGACTTTTTTCTGTGAACAACTAAGCCCAGAATAAAAAATGGCATCACTTGGAACAAATTCTTTTGTGCTGTTTGCTGGCAGGTAGTCCCGTATTTTCCTATGGTCATCACAATGAAAGGACCATTTCCTAAATGAATTTACCAACGAGCATAATCGTCTGCAGTGAGAGGGACATCAGTTCAAGATTAAAAGTGAATTCTACAGAAAAACTGTAAGATGCACCTCATATTGTACATCTTCAGTGACAACACTCACGAGTACAGTGCGAATGATATAACCAGCTGTTCTGGCACTTCCCATTCAGAGTGGAGCTGTTCTATGAGTTATGTGTGTCATGGTAGAAATTGTATACTTTGACATGATGTGCACTGCTTATCCAGCTATATCTTACTGTGTTGCGGTACACTAGTGGCTAAAAGAAGCACTGCATAACTAAGGTTCAGCTAGCTGACGGTCTTTTATGATATCAACATGACAGAGAGTATGATGATATTGATCATTTTTATGACGAAGATAAGTATTTCTTAACATCTCCCATTATATTTGCTGCATCACCACTTACGATTGCTCCATAGATTTCTGCAACCTTGCAGTTTGTATGAATGATACTGTCCAATGTGCACATTATTTCTCCATATGTCTATTCTGGAATACAAGGTAATATGTTTCCTTATTTACGACTTGATAAGCAATATTGGAATCGTAATATTCCATGATTACCAAACCGAAATCAATTGCAGAGTCGTATTCGTGGTTAGGATTAATGATGGGCTGCTTCACTAATGTTTATTTGTTCGTAAGTGAATTTAGCAGGCCTCTGTTTCTTTTATCTAATGGTTTTTTCACTTTGTGTATTTCAGAAGAGTAGGTCTTTGAATAATAGGGGTGTCTTTACAATGTGATTCATATAATAACAATCTTATTGTCCTGTGTAAAAACATGTGTATTCATTGTGAGATAATATGTTTATCTATATTTCGTTCCTTTCATCAAGTTAATTAGATGAAGATTCTCATCATGGTGGCACTGAGTAAACATGAGGCGTTTCACTAATGTCTTGCATAAGAAATACAAGAGAAATGGTTTCTTGCCTTCAGCCCTGTTATTAGTTCGATGATAACCACTTCTAATATCATAAAATTGTATGTCCACAAAGGATTTCAGTTACTTCCATAATTTTTTTGCAGATTCTAGAACGTAAGTTTGGTTCGAGAGTCGCAGACAAGCATTTTTTCACCATGTTGACACACTGTTTTGAGCGAACGGTGTATTACCAGCTGTGAACAATCAAGTGTTATGATCCATAACTTAGTCTTCAGTATAATACATGTCTTTGCTACTAGGCGTAATCTAGACGATACTTATGGGGTCCAAAGTTACGTTTAGTGATGAGAAACTTGTTCAGTTAACAACAGTAAATCAATTGAGACACAAGAGAATATCTATTGTAAGGAAGGAAGGCAGGAAGGAAGGAAAGAATATTGGGTTTAACGTCCCATCGACATCGAGGTCATTAGAGACGGAGCACAAGCTCGGATTGTGCCCAGGACGGCAAGGAAACCGGCGGTTCCCTTTCAAAGAAACCATCCCGGCACTTCCCTAAGTCTAGATGGTCGAACGCGGGTTTGAACCGTCGTCCTCTCAAATGCGAGTCCAGTGTGCTAACCACTGTGCCACATTGCTCGATAATACTCGTTGTGCTAAGTATGTGTGTGTCTATCCAGTCGTACCTGAAAGTCAGTCAAAATGCCTAATAATTGTTTCTTGGACTTTATTCACTTCTATAAGAGGACATCCATCTTTAATCAGGAAAATTTTATGTGGAACTTTTTGACCGCTGCTAGAGTAAACACATTTTGCAGACACAATACAAGCATCATTTCAAGATACTCACCTAAAACGTTTATTACCATCCACATTCTCGGATATAAAATGTCGACACTGTTTATTATATCTGACTGTTTCACTTAGGTATTACTCAGATGAAAGGTCACTCCTGTACCCAGATTTCGGCTGCAAAAAAATTTGAGCATATGTTATTCTACGGAGTGTTCAGAAAGTCTCTCCGCATTGCCGTATGATTGTTAGCCGCGCATCCCGTATGATTGTTCGCCTGCCTGGTTACTTCCCTTCAAGTGGACTCTTCCAACATTCCACTGTTTCGTTTACCTCAGCCAGCGTCAGTAGTATCGTTGGTGCGTGTCGTTACGTGTTGACGTTAACGTTTACGTTTAGTTCCTTTGTTGGTTTGTTTCGTTTTTGTCGCTGTTAAAATGCTAACCATTGAAGAACGTGTGTTTTTAGTCGAACAAGTGTTCAAGGCTGGCGGTAAATACACAGTTTCGGTCGTTAAACATTTAATTCAGTTTTCCTGGAGACAACACTCCCACATCGTGATACTGTGCGAAATTTGATTAACAAATTTCGAAGTACGGGTTCAGTGACAGATGCACCGAGAAGTGGTCGTCCTAGCGTTTTGTCTGAGGATATACTACTCGATATTTCCGATAAAATGTCCATGAGTCCGAACAAGTCAGTAAGAAAACTCGCCCAGGAAATCGATGTTAGTGTCGGAATGGCCCACACAGCTGTAAGAAAAAAATTAGAACTTTTCCCATACAAAGTGACAGTCGTGCAAGAACTGAAAAATACTGATCATGGCAAGAGACTGCATTATTGTCAATGGTTCAAAAGTTTCGTTCAAGAAAATGGAAGGGATATTCTTAATGAAACGTTTTCACTGATGAGGCGTGGTTTCATTTATCCGGGAACATGAACTCGGAAAATTCTCATATGTGGAGTACTGCAAAGCCATGTGTGTATACACGAGGAACCATTTCATTCTGTGAAAACAGGAGTTTGGATTGCAATTTCTAGACATTGGATTGTCTGTGCCATATTTTTCAACGAAACAATAAACGCACAACGAGACTGCAGTGATATTTTGTACCCACCACAGGAGAACTTGTGATAAGTGAAATATTGAACGGTTATTTTCAACAATATGGTGCAATCGCGCATACATATCGCGTTTCAATGTCAATGCTTGCTGATGCTTTTCGTGATCGCATAATTTCACAGGGAATTTGGCCTCCACGATCGCATGACCTAACACCACCTGACTTTTTCTTCTGTGATGCAGCGAAAGCAACTGTCTATAAAAACCGTCCAATATCCATCGATTGAATGAAAAGTGCAATATTCACTTTCACTGCTTCTGTTACAGAAGATATGTTACAGCTTGGGTTTGGAAACATGATTAGACGAATTGAATTGTATATTCAACAACAGGGGGAGGGGGGGGGGAGACTTTCAACATTTATTGTAATAATTTGTAAGTAAAAATTTATAGTAAATAAATTAATAACTCGAATTTCACTGACTTTCATTTCGGTATATTCACTGCGGCAAACGAAACGCGCGGCTAACAATCATACGGCACTGCAGAGAGACTTTTTGAACACCCCGTATTATTAGATGGTGACGAAAGCTTCATGACGGTATTATAAACAAGTACACCCAGAAACATCTATTCTATATACTTTTGGAGTGCAGAAACATTTAAACTGTTGAAATGCAATTTTGTATATCTGCGAAATTTCATATACTTAGATCCAACTGTAGCAGGAATGAGACACCTTAACTGTGGCATGAACACAAGCTAATAACAATGATAAACACAGTTCGTTCGAAAGTACGAGCCATTCCGTATCTCAGAAATAAAAATATGTTTGTAGGTGATATTCGGTAGTGCGCTGATCCGCTAAGGGTAAGATCCAGTAGCTGCTGCTCAAGCCTGTGAAAAAAATGAAATGATCGTGAGGCATTGTTGGCCGGAAGGCCCCATCCGGAGAAGTTCGACCGCCGATGCTAGTCTTATTTCAGTCGACGCCGCAATGGGCGACTTGCGTGCCGGTGATGAGGATGAAATGATGATGAGGACCATACAACACCCAGTCCACGAGCGGAGAAAATCTCCAAACCGTCCGGGAATCGAACCAGGGCCCACTGCATGGTAGAGAAGCAGGTTAACACTCAGCTAAGCATACGGACTGCTCAAGCCTATGCTACTCCTCGACGGAGGCATTCCTGAGCTGTTGTGGTGTCTGAGGGGGTTCTCTACGACGACGTATTCGTCTTTTTGTTGGTCCCAGGCATACTCATTTGGGACCATGCCAGTGTATACCAGGCGCCGTTCCACTCAGTTTATTTCTGCCTCCTTGAGGCAGGTGTTTTAGAGATGAACACGGTGCAGAAATGTTGGCTATGCTACTCGCCATTACGGTGGGGGGCCTTGTCCGATATTGCACAATCCTGTAATTACACTTGATAAGAATGAAAGGTATGTGAACAAGACACATGTTCAAAATATGACCAAGAGACGGCCTTAACACTCAGCGTGGCTGTTTTTTAGTACATGAATTTCCGTTGGGGAAAAAAATTACCCTAAGGTAGGGTCTGACACTCAACATACTATATAGCACGTTGAACAGATAAATTTTGATTTAACCGACATTTTAGGTTTGTTGCCAAATAGAAACATTCTGAAAATATTGATTAATTACAGTTACAGTGAGATAGAAACATAATCTTTGTTATCATCAAGCATAATTTTACATACCTTAAAAATCTAAGTGGCAAAAATAATTTCCTCTTTCAGCTGGTTTCGTGTATGTTTACATGCAGTCGATCAGCAACAGAGATTATTGATTTTGAACTGTTTCTGCCATCATAATGAAGCTAAACACACTTTAGCTTGATGCAATCGTACTGTGTGTGTTACGAGAAGGTGACATCATGCATACACGAGTGGTTTCCCTACCATTATACATAATTTATGGTTTGTTGACAAATGGCATCACCGTGCAATATGGGGTTAAGGAACTCGTGGGACTGATTACCAGAGACGCACGAGCACACTAGTATCTGGGCACCTCAACACTCTTCTACGACGTTCATTAGGCATTAACCAAATCGTGCACTCGGCTTTCAATGGGTTCCAAACCCATTGCTCTAGCCTCCACTCCAGGTGCCTTAAAATAGTGAATTTCTGCGGTCGAAACTCAAACACAAACTACTCAGTTGATGAGGGTGGCCCAAATTTGTTTCTATCTTTCTGGATATGACGCAAAGAACCGTTCCAGTCCAGTGTACATCCCAATGGCAAGGTAGACCCATATTTCATCTCCTTTCCTCTAGTGGGAGTGTCATTCATCATCGTCATTTAATTCGGCCTTTGTCCCACTTCAACGCGGGGTCGGCCTTGTTTGGCAATGTTAGTGTCGGAGGCGGGCCAGATGCCCTTCATGTCGCCACCCTGTACCTCCCAGGATGGAATTAGTGTACCCCAGATGTCTGCGTCTAGTGCAAACCATGAAACAGTGCAAACGGTTTTAAATGTCTGCGAGTCATGTAACTGAGGCGGGACATGGGGACCAGCCCGGTATTCACCTAGTGGGATGTGGAAAACCGCCTAAAAACCACATCCAGGCTGGCAGGCACATCGGCCCGCGTCGTTAACCCGCTGTGCGGATTCGATCCGGGGTCTGCGCGCCTACTTGAGTCCAGGAAGCAGCGCATCAGCGCTCTCGGCTAACCTGATAGATTAGTGGGAGTGTCATTAACTTCCGTAAATGGGATAAAATACACTGATGAGTAGAAAAATTATAGGTACCTGCTTAACTGCGTGTTAGTCCATCTTTGGAAAGCAATGCAACAGCGAATCTAAATGGAATAAATTCGAAAAGTCCGTGATAGGTATCTGGAAATACGTGGCAGCAGATGTCTATGAACAGGTCACAAAATTCCCATAAATCACAGGCTGGTGATTTATCGGTGCCAGATAGCATAAGAGATGTGTTACACCGGGTTCTAATCATACAAATTTGGTGGCCGAAACTTCTACGTGAGTACACTATCATGCTCTTGAAACTACTGGCACGATTCTGGCCTCGCGAAAAAGACAGTTACACTGATGCAACATGCCCTCGCTATCGAGTAACACATTAGCTGCAGGAAAGAGGGAGAACTGTCACAGCCTCCATGATTGACAGATTTACGATGACTTAATTTACCCTATGAGGTCATTCAAGATTTCCATATTACCCCACTCCTCCCATCACTCCTCTGACGTCAGAATACAAGATAGAGGAACTTGGTCACTTGTGCTAATTTTAAAATGGTCGTAAATTAAAAAATCCAAGATGCGCTACGTTAAAAATAGTGGGAAGTTCAAAATGCCCACACGTGGGAAATTCAAAAAATCTAAGATGGTGCACGAGCATTAGTAGTAAATTCAAAAATTTTACTCCTGATACACTCATATTTAATGTTTAAACAACTTTGTTTTTTAGATAAGGGAACCGAATAATATCTCATGAAAAAAGTTTCGTGTGTCAGAGTTTCGATACAGTATTCAGAGTTCTTAACTATCCCAGGTTTGTCAGACAATACAACCTGCTTTCTCTAAGTTTTGATCAACAGTTCAAATTTTTGTTCTAGCGTAACGTCCTGTAAGTTCTCAATTATTTCTTTACAATCATTCTCTTTTCGGTTGTCGTCAATTATGCTTTTAACATTATACATTTCAAAAATACTAGACAAACGTTCATTTTCAGGGTTAATTTGTAATTGCAATTACTCGAATTTAGCGTCTTGTGAAATTTCAGTTTGTTCAAACACTAATTGCAGATTATCATATTTACTGGTAATTTTGGCAGCTTCGTTACTGCAATCAGTAACCACCTTTTCTTTATCCAACCAATCGATCCCCAAAATGATTTCGATGTTAAAATCTGGAAAGACCAGGCAATCACGTTAAAGTTTTCGTCCTTTAATTCTGAATTCTGCCAATATTTGATTATTAATTGTCTTACATGTTTTAGCAGTAGTCCCTACGACTCTGACGCCATTTACGGACATCAATAATCCAGGTTTGTCTGAAATGTACTCAAAAAGTGACTGACTTGTGACTCAGTGTCTAAAAGGACTTGTAACTTAATGTACACTTCGACAGGAATGATGGTTTGTTTAATTGTTCTAGTTTCGGAGTTGTTTTGTTCCACCCATAACAAATCTTGGTCGACCATAAGGTCATTCTAAGCATGTTGTTCACCTGAAAATCACATATGTCTGGACTCTTTTTCTGTTTTTGGATTTCAAAGCCTTTTATGTCTTGTATTCCTTGTTGGCTAGGTATCGTATAATCTAGAGGCTCTTTTTTTCTTGATTCTATGTTTACTTACGATTCTTGTTTTGAAGTTGCTTCGTGTGGTGGCACAAAACAACACTTCGTCATGCATTCCTCGATTTCTGTTATCTCAATATATTCTTCATCCAAACTGTCTTCTATATCTGACCATTCTGGGTCACTGTTCGGTGCTAACAGAAACGCTTTTCTGAGACATGTTAATTACCCCTTACGACCTTTTGTCGGTTCTTAAATACTCGGGGTCACGGTTTCCTCATAATGTTATTAGGTATCTCTCTTCCACAGCAGGCTCTTCGTCTGAACTGTCATTTACATCGGCTCTAAAGACGTCTAAAAATGATTCAAATGTCTCTTAGCTCTATGGGACTTAACATCTGAGGTCATCAGTCCCCTAGAACTTAGAACTACTTAAACCTCACTAACCTAAGGACATCACACACATCCATGCCCGAGGCAGGATTCGAACCTGCGACCGTAGCGATAGACGTCTACCTTTACTTCGTATTTTGTGAAGTCTTCCTAAACTTTAGTGATTCGTGAACAATCGTTTGTACCTACTTCTTCCGGCCTCCTGCAACAGTTTGTTCTGCTGGCGATTTGTTAGTCAGGAATGCTTCGTCAGCAAAGCTGACGATTTCATTTTCTTCCAGTCTCCTCATTGCGAACGTATTTCTTTTCTTACTGTCGGTCCAAGTCCTGCTCTCGACGTCCCTTTTTCTCTTTTCACTACTACCTAAGCTTTTGGTCTCATAATTCCTTTCGAAATCCTTCACTCGCACTGCTTTAGCCCTTGGTACAGATCATCGATCGGTTCACACCAACTAGTAATTTCTGATAACTCATTTTCGCAAATTTTGTCGTTATTTAAACTGTCGTCGGCGCTTTCTTCCTCGCCTGCGAACATGTTCACGTTTTGTCTTGCCTCAGTGTCGTTATCTGCTGAAGCACGTTCATTGCCTTCTACTGTGACGCTCATTCTGTTCTACTGCAGTGACCACAGCTTCCCTATGAACAGCTGATGGGGCTAATGTGCTCTTCGCTGGCGGACTCTGTCAGCACGCTAGCATAAGTTTCGTCGCCTGCCACCCGTGACTCATTTTTGAGCACATCTGTCGCTTTGCTTGCAGCGACGTGCGGTGCTTCGCGATCGCTCTCTCGAGTATTAGACCCATTACGTCTTTGCGAAATTGTTTTTCACTTTTGAGCCGTGAAAACTTGTCCGCGTTAGTTGGGCCCACAACATACGCCATCTTCGGTTTTACGCATTGTTGCTGTCGTGGTAACGTCGCGGTGCAAATCCTTGTCTGCAAACGGCTGAAGTACCTCGGCCTCTGCCCCTACTAGGTTGAACAATATTAACGCGATACGTAACACCGTCATTTTGTTCATTGTCATTGTGATTAATTCTATTGTTGTTGTCACGGAGATAATCACAATTACTTCGCCAATAATCTTCATCCTTTGCTCTTTCTAAAAACGCGGAAAAGCTTTCATGACTGCTTTCTAGGTATCTCTTCGAATCCTCTGTCGGCTTTTTCCATGGTTCCCATATAATCACGGCTGCGGGTTGTCTATTCCTTAATTGCGTCAATTTTCAGTACCAGGATTCACCGCAATCTTTCATAGAGTTTCTGCCCCTCTTGTGATATAATCTAGCCGTTATGAATTCCCGCCATAAACAATCTTGTTTTGTTTGAATTCGTTAAACGTCATCTGATCAGCGTTAAACTTTAGTTAGCATCGCTTAGTATCACCTACTAATGCACTGATAACTACGTTAATCTTTTCCTGATGTGTCAAATATTCAGGAAAATTCGTTTCACAATTTTTCAGAAAATCCATTGGGTGCCATCCAGCATATCATTTGTCAGGATCAAAGCGTTCTTCAACCTCTAATAGTTTGTTATGAGGTATCCTATCACTCACACAACTGGACTTCTCTTTTATTTTATTTTCGAAGTCGCAGACCTTTCCTTGAATTTGTGAAGTGTTTTGATTACACTTCTATTGGCATATATTTACCAGTTTCGTTATTTCTTTCTCAGAATCAACCACTGTCTTTCTCAAATGTGAGATTTCATTCGCTAGCATTTCGGTTTTCAGACCGAAAACTGTTTCGTCCACTTTCGTTGCTAAAACCGGTTCTACTGTTTCTTGCACCTTTATGATTTCTAAATCGAACCTTTCGTTGATATTGATCTGCCCCTGCATAGCGACAAATTGGTAGTTATGGTATTTATTTCAAGTTTCATGCATTTAACCCCATTACTCAAAACGTCTACTTTTTCGTCTACCTTTTCGATCGGTTTATTGATTTTAACACTCAGTGTTTTCATCTGAGTTTTGATACTACAGGCCTGTGTTTTCAACTCATTCTCAAGGCTATTACCGCCTGCCTGTGCTTTCAGTTGATTCTCAAGACCACTAAGTTGTGTCTTAATTTGACTGTTAATGCTACCAATTAGTGTAGATAAAAATTTGAATAGGTCGTTCTTGCTTAGTGGTTTCTCACTATCCTGATCTACCATACCCTCATTATCTGATTATACATCCTTCGATTCTATCGGTTCTTTCTCTGTTTACGAAGCACTTAACTTATTAGTTCATTCATTTACCTAATCATTATCTCCCTAGTAAGCTTAATCATTCGATCCTCCCTTTGATTCCTGTTTTATTAGTGATGACCTCATCATCTGAATCTAGTCATGTGCTCAAGTGTGGTATTCCATGTAAGCCAATTGCCGTTCTGTGACGCTACCTGCGTATTCATTTCGGGAACTACTAGTGGGCTCCATGGGCTCCATGATGTGCGCCCTGCACTGTCTCGTTTTGTTCGCTTTGACCTATTACTGTCTTTGTATCTACTTTATACTGAATATGAGTTACAGTTTCTTTTCTAAGCTCCGTAATATTTGCTTTTTTTTTATTTTACTTTTTTTTTGGTCATCAGTCTACTGACTGGTTTGATGCGGCCCGCCACCAATTCCTTTCCTGTGCTAACCTCTTCATCTCAGAGTAGCACTTGCAACCTACGTCCTCAATTATTTGCTTGACGTATTCCAATCTCTGTCTTCCTCTACAGTTTTTGCCCTCTACAGCTCCCTCTAGTACCATGGAAGTCATTCCCTCATATCTTAGCATCTTAGCAGATGTCCTATCATCCTGTCCCTTCTCCTTATCAGTGTTTTCCACATATTCCTTTCCTCTCTGATTCTGCGTAGAACCTCCTCATTCCTTACCTTATCAGTCCACCTAATTATCAACATTCGTCTATAGCACCACATCTCAAATGCTTCGATTCTCATGTTACGGTTTTCCCACAGTCCATGTTTCACTACCATACAATGCTGTACTCCAGACGTACATCCTCAGATATTTCTTCCTCAAATTAAGGCCGGTATTTGATATTAGTAGACTTCTCTTGGCCAGAAATGCCTTTTTTGCCACAGCGAGTCTGCTTTTGATGTCCTCCTTGCTCCGTCCGTCATTGGTTATTTTACTGCCTAGGTAGCAGAATTCAAACTTCATTGACTTCGTGACCATCAATCCTGATGTTAAGTTTCTCGCTGTTCTCATTTCTACTACTTCTCATTACCTTCGTCTTTCTCCTATTTACTCTCAAACCATACTGTGTACTCATTAGACTGTTCATTCCGTTCAGCAGATCATTTAATTCTGCTTCAATTTCACTCAGGATAGCAATGTCATCAGCGAATCGTATCATTGATATGCTTTCACCTTGTATTTTAATTCCACTCCTGAACCTTTCTTTTATTTCCATCATTGCTTCCTCGATGTACAGATTGAAGAGTAGGGGCGAAAGGCTACAGCTTTGTCTTACTCCCTTCTTAATACGAGCACTTCGTTCCTGATCGTCCACTCTTATTATTCCCTCTTGGTTGTTGTACATATTGTATATGACCCGTCTCTCCCTATAGCTTACCGCTACTTTTTTCAGAATCTCGAACAGCTTGCTCCATTTGATATTGTCGAACGCTTTTTCCAGGTCGACAAATCCTATGGAAGTGTCTTGATTTTTCTTTAGTCTTGCTTCCATTATTAGCCGTAACGTCAGAATTGCCTCTCTCGTCCCTTTACTTTTCCTAAAGCCAAACTGATCGTCACCTAGCGCATTCTCAATTTTCTTTTCCATTCTTCTGTATATTATTCTTGTAAGCAGCTTCGATGCATGAGCTGTTAAGCTGATTGTGCGATAATTCTCGCACTTGTCAGCTCTTGCCGTCTTCGGAATTGTGTGGATGATGCTTTTCCGAAAGTCAGATGGTATATCGCCAGACTCATATATTCTACACATCAACGTGAGTAGTCGTTTTGTTGCCACTTCCCCCAATGATTTTAGAAATTCTGATGGGATGTTATCTATCCCTTCTGCCTTATTTGACCGTAAGTCCTCCAAAGCTCTTTTAAATTCCGATTCTAATACTGGATCCCCTATCACTTCTAAATCGACTCCTGTTTCTTCTTCTATCACATCAGACAAATCTTCACCCTCATAGAGGCTTTCAATGTGTTCTTTCTACCTATCTGCTCTCTCCTCTTCATTTAACAGTGGAATTCCCGTTGCACTCTTAATGTTACCACCGTTGCTTTTAATGTCACCAAAGGTTGTTTTGACTTTCCTGTATGCTGAGTCTGTCCTTCCGACTATCATATCTTTTTCGATGTCTTCACATTTTTCCTGCAGCCATTACGTCTTAGCTTCCCTGCACTTCCTATTTATTTCATTCCTTAACGACTTGTATTTCTGTATTCCTGATTTTCCCGGAACATGTTTGTACTTCCTCCTTTCATCAATCAACTGAAGTATTTCTTCTGTTACCCATGGTTTCTTCGCAGCTACACTCTTTGTACCTACGTTTTCCTTCCCAACTTCTGTGATGGCCCTTTTTAGAGATGTTCATTCCTCTTCAACTGTACTGCCTACTGCGCTATTCCTTATTGCTGTATCTATAGCGTTAGAGAACTTCAAACGTATCTCGTCATTCCTTAGTACTTCCGTATCCCACTTCTTTGCGTATTGATTCTTCCTGACTAATGTCTTGAACTTCAGCCTACTCTTCATCACTACTATATTGTGATCTGAGTCTATATCTGCTGCTGGGTACGCCTTACAGTCCAGTACCTGATTTCGGAATCTCTGTCTGACCATGATGTAATCTAATTGAAATCTTCCCGTATCTCCCGGCCTTTTCCAAGTATACCTCCTCCTCTTGTGATTCTTGAACAGGGTATTCGCTATTACTACCTGAAACTTGTTACAGAACTCAATTAGTCTTTTTCCTCTTTCATTCCTTGTCCCAAGCCCATATTCTCCTGTAACCTTTTCTTCTACTCCTTCCCCTACAACTGCATTCCAGTCGCCCATGACTATTAGATTTTCGTCCCCCTTTACATACTGCATTACCCTTTCAATATCCTCATACACTTTCTCTATCTGTTCATCTTCAGCTTGCGACGTCGGCATGTATACCTGAACTATCGTTGTCGGTGTTGGTCTGCTGTCGATTCTGATTAGAACAACCCGGTCACTGAACTGTTCACAGTAACACACCCTCTGCCCTACCTTCCTATTCATAACGAATCCTACACCTGTTATACCATTTTCTGCTGCTGTTGATATTACCCGATACTCATCTTGTTGTGACTTGGCAAGACAGCCAAGCCACTATGAGAGGAAGCCGAAAGGCACGCGTTTAAGCTCACGCAGGCTGGCGTGAGGTCTGGAACAGTTAAAGAAATAGAGACTAGCAAAATAGGTACGTAGCTTCTGGAATACTTAACTTTAATCCAGAATTGGTGAACATCGGTCTGACGGTACATGCATCACAAGATAAATAGCAAATGATAATGGCGCCTTGCTAGGTCGTAGCAAATGACGTAGCTGAAGGCTATGCTAACTATCGTCTCGGCAAATGAGAGCGTAATTTGTCAGTGAACCATCGCTAGCAAAGTCGGCTGTACAACTGGGGCGAGTGCTAGGAAGTCTCTCTAGACCTGCCGTGTGGCGGCGCTCGGTCTGCAATCACTGATAGTGGCGACACGAGGGTCCGACGTATACTACCCCGGCCCATTTAAAGGCTACCACCTAGCAAGTGTGGTGTCTGGCGGTGACATCACACATCTGACCAGAAATCCTTGTCTTCCATCCACTTCACTTCACTGACCCCTACCATATCTAGATGGAGCCTTTGCATTTCCCTTTTCAGATTTTCTAGTTTCCCTACCACGTTCAAGCTTCTGACATTCCACGCCCCGACTCGTAGAACGTTACCCTTTCGTTGAGTATTCAATCTTTTTCTCATGGTAACCTCCCCCTTGGCAGTCCCCTCCCGGAGATCCGAATGGGGGACTATTCCGGAATCTTTTGCCAATGGAGAGATCATCATGACACTTCTTCAAATACAGGCCACATGTCCTGTGGGTACACGTTACGTGTCTTTAATGCAGTGGTTTCCATTGCCTTCTGCATCCTCATGTCGTTGATCATTGCAGATTCTTCCGCCTTTAGGGGCAATTTCCCACCCCTAGGACAAGAGAGTGCCCTGAACCTCTACCCGCTCCTCCGCCCTCTTTGACAAGGCCGTTGGCAGAATGAGACTGACTTCTTATGCCGGAAGTCTTCGGCCGCGAATGCTGATTATTTATCAAAATTTTAGCAGTGGCGGGGATCGAACCTGGGACCGAAGACGTTTTGATTGTGATTCAGACGCTAGCCCTTTTTTTCGCATTTTGTTCGTTGCGTTTGGTCGTTGCGGACGTTACAGTGACATCCGTTCAAATTCGTTTGTTGATCCTTCCACTCAGTTTTTTTTTTACAGAAGCCAACCGGCTCTCTGACCGAAAACGCTGAGCTACCGTGCCGGCCTCTCTAGACCACTTGCGAGTTATGTGCTATTACTAGCTTTATTGAATTTCCTGCAAGTTCGAGCCGCGGGACATTCAGTGCTCGTAATACGTTTCTTTCGCCATTGATATATGTGATGTGGACTGTAGTTTACTGTGAAAGAAGCTAATGTGTGTCGTGCTTCGCGCCGCCACGTGTAACACTTTTCCGCCAAGAGAACAATTAGCCCTGTCACGGTCACCAAGTGTGCACTACCGTCTACTATTAAAATAGTAAGATGTCACTAATGTTACCCCTGTGAAAGGATTTTTTTGCGATAGTAACGGTGTGTAGTAGTAAGGTATCGGGTTAATTTCGTTTACCTAATGGTTTCTATCAAAAGAAACGCAGTAGCAAGGTAAACGGGAATCGAACCAAGGTTCTATTAGTAATCTAGTAAATTGTAATTATATAAAAAAAACGATCGTCAGCCTAATCAGGTCAAATTGTACCCAGTACTGGTTCCTTCGTCAGTTTAATTATAGGAAATCACTTCCATTGAAATAGTTATTAAGTAATAGCATCTTTTATACTGATTATTATTTACATTCTCATGGAACAATCACTTTCTTATATTATTTCGCTCAAGTGGAACATGTAACTCATGGCTCTGGTATAGCTTGAATATTTTGTAGCCAGTTGCTGACTCTTGGTTGCAGTTATCGTAATACTAGATTGAAATGGGCTCGACTATTAGCAATGGGACCCAGAAACTAATTTATTGGTTGAGTCAGATCGTGGCTGGACACTTTAGGCACAGTATGGGAAACATTGTTAAGTACATAACACATGAAATTATAGGCACTATAACTGCAATAATAAAATTTTTTGAACTGAGCATTTAACTGTCCATTTATGAAAACCACGTGGAGTATTTCAATACTTACGCTCACTAAATAATTATGTACTTTACAACTCCACAAATTTTACTAACTCTTGACAAAGAAGATAATTGCTACTCAGTTCAGTAAAATAGGGTACTCGGATTCATGGTAGCACGTATCATAGGACCCTGTCTAGGTGGCTCAGCGTAAAGTTTAAAGAACACAAAATTTTTGCTGAAAACGAAACCAAGTAACTGGTTCATGCAGTTATATAGTACTCAACTTCAAATCTAAGATGAAGCTGGTTTTAGCGTATATCTCCTGTGCTATTGAAAAGAAGGCGGCAAAAGTATCCATGGCTCTTTCTGTGCAACAAGCTCTGAAAAATTAGCGTCAGATTTTCATATTGCAGAGCTAATCAAAGTATGCCGTGAATAATAATTCTTCTCGCCTCTTTCAGTTCACAAAATGCGTACCCTTTGCCTGCTTGCCACCGACTGACTCATATCATACAACAACCTTTTATTTCGACCGCCAGATCCACCTTTTCTATCCCACCTAGCCAGTTCCGTTGCGGAGGGACTACCCTCCAAGGTTTACATGATTACAAGCCTACTTTCCCTATACATGAACAAGTATTAAAATTAAATTTTTGACTTTCTGCATTCTTTTATGGCATATTCTGTTGAAATCATCTACATACATTAATTACGTAAATTATGATAAATAATGAATAAAACTTTTACACTGATGGTACAGCAAAGAGCATAATTATACAGAAGTCACACTAAGGAAAAACAGACAAAGAATTTAGATGAGACCATCATAGGTAATATCGATAACTGTGTTAGAAGAGGAATTCTAAAATGCGTATAGCCATCTTGGTACAACCTCCATTGCCTTTTTGATAATATTTCTACGGAGAAACAAGGAGACATCTCAGGGAAGTTCCTCTCACGCCTGCGCCGTGGAAAGTCAATGTGGGTGGAGCGAGCCATTAAAACTTTTACAGTATATCCTTAGGCAGTCCCGGTATCTGATCGCTTCGAAAAAAATGAGTAAAAATTTTCTCGCCAATTTCACTAACTTTTTACGCGTAACAATGACTCTCATCTACACTGACAGGCAGTTACGCGTTCAAATGTATGCATATTATCTTTCAAAATGAGCAGAGAGCATATCGCACACCACTTACTTATCGGTGTCTGTAGAGCTCTGTATGGTGTCGGTAGAGCTGTGTACGGTGTCGGTAGAGCTCTATATATATATAATTCACGAGTAATCGGTTCCTATTAACGCCATCAGTTTCATTTTTTTATAGTGATATGACTACTCGGCGACAACATATCTTTCTTAATATATTTTTCGCATTATGGTTGATCAGACTTAAAACTTCAGTTTAATTTCTTTGGCGTCATTCACTATCGGAGCACCGGAGCTAGACTGCGCTCTGTGTTCTTAATTTCGAAGGGTGATAAGTTTCCTTTAGTTGCCCGTGTCGTAAAGCATTGAAAGCTAGTCAATACACCAACTAAAAGTCGGGTCTGCGATTTCAGATAGCATTCATCGTATATTGTAGTGTGTCTCCAGAGCAGTCAGAAAAGGCGTACAGTAGCACGGTTGTAACTCAGTAGTGTTCTTGACTAGCTCGATTGTGCTCTGTTTACGCTTTTTAATACTGTATCAGGTACCACGTGTTTTCGTATTTTTCAACAGTATCTGGAAGACTGTATGAAACACAGAGATTAAGCGCGCAGGTAAGGCATCACTGTTTAGGATTGCAAATGGCGCTATAGTATGTTTTGAAACAACGTGGCACGAAAAGCCAGACAACGAGTTTTCCAGCAGTAATTCCACTAGTATGACAACGATCTCTGGGTCACTCTTTGCACCATGTCTCATACTTAAATAAGAGTAAACCAATAATCATTTAGACAACGGTTACTAGAGTTATTCTCATATATAATGGTACTTTTCCTTAACATAAACTGAAGTCTTCCAGACAGAAAATACAGTAATTTATCCCCAGCATCATAACTGTAACATAGTTCAAACGTTGTGTGTAGACTGCCTTGCTTCCATTTCTCGGTAAAGTTTCTTATATTCTATTGCTTCGTGTTGACGTGTAGTATAGAAGCATACTTGTAAAATATTTAAAACTCTGTGGTCACTTTACTATGTCGTAACGGATAGAAAAGACAAAAGAATACATCTTGCACTATTCTAGTGTTACAGCACGTACGACACAGAGAACTTCATATGTGACATATGATAATACCAATTCAAAAGAAAGCAGGGGCTGGCAGGAGTGAATGTTACCGAAAACTCAGTTTAATAAGTGATGGTTGCAAAATACTAACACGAATTCTTTACAGAAGAAAGGAAACACTGGTAGAAGCCCAAATCGGTGAATAACAGTTTGGATTCCCGAGAAATGTAGGAACATGCGAGACAGTACTGATCCTACGACTTCTCTTAGACGATAAGTTAAGGAAGGGCTAACCTATGTTCATTGCGATTGTAGACTTCGAGAAAACTTTGGACAATGGTGACTGACATACTCTCTTTGAAATTCTGAAGTTAGCAGGGGTTAAATATAGGCGCGAAAGGCTTTTAACAAGTTGTACAGAAACCAGACGGTTTTATAAGAGCCGAGGGGCATGAAGCAATTGTTAAGTAGGGAGTGAGACGGGACTACAGCCTTTCCCCGATAATGTTCAATCTGTACGTTGCGTAAACAGTAAGGTAAACCAAACAAAATTTGCACAGGGGATAGAAACAAAAATTCTGAGGTTTGCCGATGACACTGTAATTCTGTCAGAAACAGCAAAGGACTTGGAACAGCAAATGAACGGAATGGATAGTGCCTTGAAAGGAGGATATAAGATGAACATCAACAAAAGCAAACCAAAGATATCGGAATGTAGTCGAATTAAGGCAGATGATGCTGAGGAAAATAAATTAGGAAACGAGACACTTGAAGTAGAAGATGAGTTTTACTATTTGGCCGAAGTAGAGGGGACATAAAATGTAGACTTGCAACGGCAAGAAAAGCGTTTCTCAAGAAGGGAAATTTGTTAACATCGAGTATCGAATATAGCGTTAAGTATTAGGAAGTAATTTCTGGAGGTGTTTGTAAAGATTGTAGCCATGTATGGAAGTGAAACTTGGTCGATAAACAGTTTAGACAAAAAGAGAAAGGAAACTTTTGAAATATGGTACAATGGGAGATTAAATGGGTAGATCATGTAACTAACGAGGAAGTACTAAACAGAACTGAGGAGGAAAGGAATTTATCTTGCAACTTGATTAGAAGAAAGGATAGGTTGATAGGACCCATTCTGAGGCATCACCAATTTAGTACTGGAGGGAAGTGTGGGGGTGAAAGCCGTAGAGGGAGCCCAAAGAGAAAACAGTACGCAGTTTCAGAAGGACTAAGTTGCAGTAGTTATTCGGAGATGTTAAAACTTGCAGAGGATAGAGTAGCGTAGAAAGCTGCATCAAACCTGTCTATACCTACATACATACTCGGCAATCCAACATAGGATGCGTGGAGGAGGGTACCCTGTACGACTATTTGTAGTTTTCCTTTCCTGTTCCACTCGCAGGTAGAGCAAGGGAAAAACGACTGTCTATATGGCTCAGTTTGAGCTTTGATTTCTCATATCTTATTTTCGTGGTCTCTTCGCAAGATGTAAGTTAACGACAGTAGGATCGTTCTGCAGTCGGCTTCAAAAGCCGGTTCTCTAAATTTTCTCAGTAGTGTTTCCCGATAAGAACGTCCAGGGATTCCCATTTGAGTTCCTGAAGCATATCCGTTTCACTTGCGTATTGTTCGAGCCTACCGGTAACAAATCACGCAGTTCGCCTCTGAATTGCTTCTATGTCTGCCGTTAATTCGACCTGGTGTGGTTCCCAAACACTCGAGTAGTATTCAGAAGTAGGTCTCGCTAGCGTCCTATATAAGGTCTGCTTTACAGATAACCACAGTTACCTATAATTCTCCCAATAAACCGAAGTCAACCATTCGCCTTCCCTACCACTATCCTCAATAGCTCATACCATTTCATATCACTTTGTAACGTTATGCCCAGATATTTAAACGAGGTGACTGTGTCAATGAGAACATTACTTAATCTATAAACGAACATTACGGTTTTTTTCCTATTCGGTGGCATTAACTAGCATTTTTCTACATTTAGAGCTGGCTGTCATTCATCACACTATCGAAAAATTTTATCTGAGTCATTTTATATCATCCTAGTCACTCATCGTCTGCACCATCTGGTACACCACAGCATCATCAGCAAACAACCGGAGATTGATGCCTACTCTTTCCGTCAGGTCATGTACGTGTATAGAATGTAACACACATCCCTGGGGCACTCCTGACGACACCCTTGAATCTGATGAACACTCGCCGTCGAGGACAACATACCGGGTTCTGTCACTTACGATGTTTTCGAGCCACTCACATATCTGGGAACCTATTGCGTATGCTCATATCTTCGTGAACAGTCTGCAGTGGGCTACCGTGTCAAATGATTTCCCGAACTCTAGAAATATGGAATCTACCTGTTGCCCTCCACCCATAGTTTGCAGTATATCATGCGAGTAAAGAGCAAGCTGAGACTCACACGAGCTATGTTTTCTAAAACCGTGTTAATTCGTGGACGTTAAGGTTTTCGCTCTCTAGGAAATTTGTTATATTACAACTCAGCATATATTCTATAATTCTGTAACAAGCCCGAGGGGTATTGGTCTGTTATTTTGCGGGTCATTTCTGTTACCATTCTTATGTACAAGAATCACCCAGGCATTCTTTCAGTCACTTGGGGCTTCGAGCTAGGTGAGAGATTTGCGATAAATGCAAGCTAGGCAAGGAGCCAGTGCCGTAGAGCACTCTTTGTAAAATCGAAATGGGATTCCGTCAGGACCTCTCCACTTATTTGTATTCCACTCTTTCGTTGTTCATGTATGTCTTTGTCTTATATATGGGACTGCACGATGGTGAAACGACAGCGCGGATAACCTCGCCGTTGAGCACTCGTAAGCTCCTTCCTCTAACCATGGTACGTTTATACCATCCACCTGCGTGAACGAATTTTTAAATACGGAATTTAAAACTCTGGATTTCGTTTTCGCTTTCTTCAGCTGCTATAAGAGACTGGTCAACGAGTGACTGTACGGAAGTCTGAGACCCGCTTAGCGATTTCGTATAGTACTATAAATTTCTCGGATTCTCTGCAAGATCTTTTGCTAAGGGATGGCGGTTGTAGTTGGATTCTTTGCGAACAAAGATTTCCACAGACGCACAAATATCGACATACCTTTGCTTGTCGTCCTTTGCGCGTTCTCTTTTGAACCGAGAGTGCATTAGCCTTTGTTCTTTCAGCATTTTCCGAATTTCGTTGCGAAACCACGGTGGGCTTTTTCCGTCCATAATCCACTTACTAGGCACATACTTGTACAGAGCATGATTTACTTTGCCCATAGTTCCTCTACGTTCATCTTACTGGAACTAAGTGATGTCACTTCCCCGTCTAAGTGAGATGCTGACAACTGTTTAGCTGCTCTTTTTAGCTGTAAGATTCTTCTAGTCTTCTTGACTGATTTATTAACTTTCGTAACCACAGTCACTATGATGACATCATGACCACAACTCCCCGTCTCTACACTGGCGCCATCGGTAAGGTCTGGCCTGTTTGTAGCTACAAGGTACAAGATATCATCATTTAGCCGCCTGAGGTAAGCAAGGAGGACTTGAGTTCTCCACGGAATAAAACGCCATAACTATGCATAAATATTGCCTCACTGCTGCGACGTACCCTCTTCACATTGCATACAACATACCAAAGATCGCCCAACAGAATATTAGTAGCCCATTAAAAGAGCACTGTGATTGCTCTGGAGACTTGTAATTGGAGAAGAACTGGTCATGACATCTTGTGTCATGGCAGTGGGGTTGTGTGTATGTTCCAATCAGTTGTATGGAACCCTCGCACTGAGATATATCGACGTGGAGACTTCACAGATTTTCAGGCAGTAGCCATCGTGTTTTGACGTGCCATGACCGCACCGTGAACCAAGCTAGCCGACTTGCTGCTGTGTCAATATGGACTGTTCGACGCGTTTACGAGGAATGGTGTGTTACTCAGATCCATGTAGCACAGCATTAAAAAATGGTCGTAAAACTATCTTAACAGAGACGGAGCAGAGATCAGTGTCACAACTTGACAGTGGTAGCCAGTTTCATACTGGAATTGAAGCTTTCCGCAAATACATGTGTATCTCAACCAATTTTAGAGCAAGAACTGAGAACGTAACTGTATCCACTTGACATTCGGACTAGGATACCTTGGAAAAGGCCACTTCCCACAATGGTAAATAAATGTGTACGTTTTAAATGGCCCATACAACACCAACGGTACTGTTGGTGACTGGAATCAAGGAGTGCTATCCGATGAGTTTCGATTTTAACTCTTTTCAGAAGATGCAAGACATCGAGTGCACAAAGTGCCCAATGAGGTGTTTAACTGGCAGTGTGTGAAATGTGTAATTCGTGCCCGAGGTGGGTTTGAGAGAGGACAAGTTACTCTCTCACCTATTTTTCGCATACAGAAAAATATTAAAGATTTTGTTACAACTCGACACACCTTGAGCGATACTCCAGAAAGCTGGCAGCGTGAGCAGGCGTTGATGGAGCCTGGTAGGTCGCTAAAACCATGAGTTATTTTTTATGATTCTTATTGCGAAGAAATGGCTTGTTGGGAGTTGAAAGCAATTTGAGGTGAGCCCATCCCTTAGTTAATTTTGCTGGACAGGCCCACAGCTGTACAGGGCAGACCGGACAGTCCCTCGCCGACACATGGCTCCAGCATAACAATGCTGCGATACCTGTTGTGGCGCCAGCAGAAGCCTGGACAGGGGCGATGGTCTGAAGAATTGTGTCTACACAGTGGAGTCTTAAACTGGGCATTGTGTGCAGAGCCACGTATAATAAAAATTCACATGTTTCCATGTTCGACGATAGTGCAAGTAGGCCAGTGAACCACTTCCCTGGGCCACTTCTGTTGTATAAGAAAACTCCGGCATCTGAGAAATGTTTAGCGATAGAATCTTTATAGCTAGGACTAACAAGCTCCAAGGCACAGGCAATTTAAACAATGATCAAATGGTTCAAATGGTTCTGAGCACTATGCGACTGAACTTCTGAGGTCATCAGTCGCCTAGAACTTAGAACTAATTAAACCTAACTAACCTAAGGACATCATACACATCCATGCCCGAGGCAGGATTCGAACCTGCGACCGTAGCGGTCGCTCGGCTCCAGACTGCAGGGCCCAGAACCGCACGGCCACTCCGGCCGGCAAACAATGATCTTTGAGATTGTATCTGTTCACTTGTTCCCATGGGAAGCGACATGACTTTGGAGAAAATCTTCTCTTTCCCCAAGCAGTAATTGTCGGTTTCTTGACCATTTTTTTTTTTTTTTTATTTAGAGAGAGAGAGTGACGCAGGTTTCTTAACTGTTGCCCTGGTTCGACATGAATTTGTGCAGTTGTGGTGGTGGTGGTTAGTGTTTAACGTCCCGTCGACAACGAGGTCATTAGAGACGGAGCGCAAGCTCGGGTTAGGGAAGGATTGGGAAGGAAATCGGCCGTACCTTTCGAAGGAACCATCCCGGCATTTGCCTGGAACGATTTAGGGAAATCACGGAAAACCTAAATCAGGATGGCCGGAGACGGGATTGAACCGTCGTCCTCCCGAATGCGAGTCCAGTGTACTAACCACTGCGCCACCTCGCTCGGTGTGCAGTTGTGTGGGTGGGAAAGGAGAGGTGCGAAGCACCGGGTTGTGGGACTTTGGTCTGGTAAGGGACTTCTATTCGAAGCTCTGGCATGTGTGGTTGGTACTTGGGACCTGTCTTGAGACTGAATTCGCTTGTGAGTAGTTTAGACTGGGGAGCCTGTGGTGAAATTCTTACTGTACTAACGGTGTGGCTTCATACGGCTCGGCATACTCGTGTGGCGAGGGCTCACTTATTCGTTTTTGGTTTATCAGTCTTCATGTTTGGTACCCTTGTGCACTCTGTCATATAAGTGAGCCAAATTGGTTCTTGGTACGACCAGCGAACGGGTATGTCACACACTGAAATCGACAGTGATTTCTGGGCTCTGGTATAGAGTAAATTGCGATCCGTCTGCCCGATCGCTAGACAGTGAGATTTATGCATTTCTTTCGTGTCTGCGATCGATTCACAGGTGCTGCGTCCACGTCTCACCTCCTCCGCCACACACGTCTCGCCAGCTGCAAGTCACGTCGCTGCACGAAGTAAACAGGATAACGTACTGTAGCTCCGGCATTGTCAATGCGTACAGATCTCAATCGCCACTTGCTCTCAGCTGCACCTATGCAGCGAAACTTCAGTAGATTTGGTCAATCAAAGTCTGCTCAGCGGAGGATCAATACAGCTTGCATCATTCCCATTTTTAGGGCCATAGTATTTGACTCATTGATCACCTAGTTTAACTGTATTTGACAACCAGGATCCACCCAGTGGGGCATTAAATCACCTGTTAGTTATTTAGGGTATTCAATCTATAACTTGTTTAGTACAATTTATGTCATTTTTGAGGAAATAAATGTTGTTATTACACTAAATTTTGCCAACATTCTCAATCAGTTAAATAGTCCAGACAAGTTACCTTTCAGTTTTGTGACGTTTTTCGTACCATAACTTGGGCCCATCATAAACATGAATCATGACGTTTGTATTAACACTGTAGGTGACGAAGTGTTACCGTTTCTTGTACACCTTCATGATGAGTATTCTGTGAACACCCTCGCCTTCGTAAACGACAAAAGTTGTATCCCTACTGCTGCACGTGTGCCTTTCTCGCACCTTATCGCCCCTCGACTGGTCCACTGAGTCATCAAATTTTAGTCCCATAGCTAATGTCTAGGTTTATTTGGACTGGTCCGCTAAATCACACGATTTTAATCCCACAGCAGATATGTAGACTTATTTGGCACAGTAAGTGAAAGGTGGCAATCAACATCTCCACAGTTTTGTAGCTTTATAGGTACTAATGATTAAGAAATAGATTCATCCAGCTGTGACATAGTCGAAGGAACTTGAAGCGATTATAAAGGCCAGAGACGATGTTACCCAGTATTAGACTGATGTCTCCTAATGTTTTGCTAAGTGTCCCTAGTTGCTGTACTGTAACAAACACCTTGTAACTATTCACAGATGACATGCACCTTGTAATTTGGTACTATAAAGGGTCTAATTCTCGTCTACTTATCGACTATATTGTATATTACCGATATACACGATCCAATCATATTAATTTGACCACCGCCTCTGTTCTACGTTAACATGCAATAACCATTCACAGCATTAGATCTATAGAGTGTATGAAGCGCATCTGGCGGGAACAGACAGTGCGATTTTTGTCACAATGCGGAAATGAAGCGATTTATCCGACGTCCAAAAGGGCACGATCATTTGTTTCGGGCTAAGGGTGGAAGCATTTCCGAAACGGCTAAGTTTTTAAACGTTTCGTGTGTCGCCGTGGTTAAAGTACGCCATGCACTGGAAAATGGTACTAACAAAAACCAACAACGAGGAAACTGTGGTGCACCATGGTCCACATAGGACAGAGGTGATTGACGGCTGCAAAGATGTATGCGGGCGAATAGATGTGCATCTGTTGAGCAGCTGACCTCTTAGATGAACCAAGAAGCTACCAACAGTGTCTCTTCAACGACGTTCAGCGAACGTTGCTGAGTATGGGCCTCCGTAGCAGGCGCTTTGTTCATTCACCCATGCTGACTGCCGTCCATCTATCCCTGAGGAACATGTCCAAGCATACATGCAGTTTGTTTTACCTCGGCACGATGGCATTTACCAGCAGCACAACGAAACGTACCCATCGCTCGCTGAGTACGTGCATGGTTCCAAGAGCACCAGGACGAGTTCTCCGTACCCCCCTGGCCATCAGACTCCTGAGAATCCATGGGACCAACTCGATCGGGCTGTTCACCCCATGGATCCTCAACCGAGAAACCTAGTGCACTTGGTCACAGTACTGGAGTCAGCATGGCTCCACACCTCGCCTATACCATTTAGGACATCACTGACTCTCTTCCTGCACGGCTTGCAGCAGTCCGCACTCCAAAAGATTGTTAGTCAGGCTTTTGACAGGTGATCACACAAATGTGATTGGACAGTGTAACAACTGTGGACGGAGATAAACTGATATGCAAAGCGTTTAAAATATTCATTAGTCGGCTTGTTTCATATTAATAATTCACTTAACTGCATAAATTTTTTACGCTGCTGTAGACATTGCTAGTACACGTATAAATTTAACCGTTGACATAATCTCTTTTTGGTATCTACACAGTTTTCAAGATGTAGTTCAGTGTTTATTGACTCATCAGTTTTCTTGTATCATTTATATTGTATCATAGTGAGTTTTGGCAACTATAGAGCTAATAGATATTTTTCTAAAGCTTGATACAATTAACTTAACGTTAAACCACGTTTCAGGATGTCTAACCTTCCAGATACATTTCGACAATTGTAAAATAATCTAGCATTGGCTTGACTTGTGGATTACGTGTCGGTGTATTAGTGTCTATATCTCAACTTAATGTTAAGAAACGGCTAGCTACGTTTTCAATACATAACTTCACTGCTAATCGGAATGTGGGCGATATATAAGCAGAAACAGATTCAACAACAAACACACCATAACAATTCATATTAGTGCCGATAGTGGCAGTAATTTTGTATGTGGTAACTGCTACGTGTAATACCACAATGATTTCGCTACCTCAGAACTAAAGGATATGTTTTTGAAGTATATGAGAAACAACTGCAGTTTAATGCAGAAGCTCAGGTTTTAACGTCTCATCGACGTCGAGCTCATTACAGACGCGACGGAAGCCACTGATGTGATACGTGCTAGACATAAAATTTACTGTGACGTCTGCGAACGAACTATTTCAGAATTTTCCTGAAGCGATGTAGGGAAACCGCCGAAACTTAAATCTTCGTTGTCGCTTGGGGACCTGAAGCCCAGTCCTTCAGAATTCGAGTGCAGTGTCTTCACCACTCTCCCATCTCGCTCGGTCAAGTCAATCTCTTTACATAACCTGATATTGAAATGTGCTACTGGCATTCTTTTTAACAGCCAGTATATTGGCCTGTAGAAAGTTTAGCGTCTCTGTTAGCATCTGGAGGTGACAGGCCAATTTCCTGACAGTGAGAAGGGGCCGGCTCGCTTAGGCGCCGAGAAAGGCGATGTTTTTGTAAGATTTTGCACCATATTCTACCACCAGTACTTCACGAAATACTGTTAGATGTATCAGTAACGTTTTTAAAAGATGCAAGATTTCCTGAGGCACTACATCTTATTTTACTTAATATCGATTAAAGTCATGACCATAAACCGATAGGGCCAGGAGCATTTTAGAAATGTTAGTGTTAAATTTCGCATGACTAACATTTCTATTACGGCAAGGGCAAGAGAGGGAATGAGAGATAGTAAGAGGAATCTACATGTATATGATAAACCCCTTCCCTCGAAAATTTCCTCTCTTCATACCTCCTCTGTATCAGCACAGATGACGTGTCATTGATCCCATTTGTACTAAGATTACGGTACTCGTGAGTTGCCTAGTTGGTTCCAGCCCCCTGAGTGGAATGCGTAAGTACTGAATAATGTTCAACAACTTGCAGTCTTCTATATTTGTTGTCCCCCGCGAAAAAATCGCACGTAGATTGTAAATCCGTTATTTTGATTCTGTAATAAACTGTTAGCAAAGAATTGGTACGGTATAAATAATTAAAGTTTCAATTGGTTTGTTTAAACTGGATGCTTCTCGCTTTTTATTAAAAAATTATGAGAAACTGCATAATTATAGTCCACTTTATGAATCACAAATGATTTCCATTCTTATCATTTTCACAGAAAATAAACGAAATAATGAAATGCGTGGCCGGCCGCGGTTTTCTCGCGGTTCTAGGCGCGCAGTCCGGAACCGTGCGACTGCTACGGTCGCAGGTTCGAATCCTGCCTCGGGCATGGATGTGTGTGATGTCCTTAGGTTAGTTAGGTTTAAGTAGTTCTAAGTCCTAGGGGACTGATGACCACAGCTGTTAAGTCCCATAGTGCTCAGAGCCATTTGAACCATTTTTTTAATGAAATGCGTGTCTTCGTAATTTCTATCAAACTAGTTCTCAATTTCCTGTACAAAAACCAGAGATTGCTAATTATGTTCTGGACCAATACCTACCGTGGCAGACAATATGTCTGTCCTCCGAGACTAACGAGCGAACTGCCACATTTAGAAAACAGGTATTGCTAATAAAGTCTTAACTGATACCGACCGCGGCAGACATGTCTTTCCTTCGAGACTGTCGAACCAGCACTGATCTTACAGCCGAACCACCTCGCCCGCCATCCAAGTTAGGCGCGATCCGAAGAATTCCGAAGGGCTTTGTCTGCCTTCTCATTTAGAAATAACTTGTTATTATGCTGGTAATCTACTCTTTTAGAATACTAGAATGATAGTCTGCTATTGAGAGGGACTTTTATATGTTATGCAAGTAAATTTACTGTGTAGTTTTTCTAACATTAATAACAGAGGTTTATCACATTGGCGGGATACTTCCGAACACAGTCGCCAATCTCGGGGAAGAATCGCCACATAGGCAGTCTTTCTTACGGTACACGTACCGAATAAACCATCTAACACTGGTACCTCTCACCACATTGCGTCATCTTTGCTCTCATACCTTCTCAACAGCTCTTAGAAGTGCTTATTGTAGCTGAATGTGATGGTTGCAAAGCCAAAAATATTACATCTTGTCATTAATAAAAGTTAACTGTGCGTACTGAAATTATATGAAAATCTGAAAGGCATACAATGTGAGAATCCCTGTACTTTTTTGTAGAACGACGTTACTCTGAGGAATAATTCTGATATCCTATTGCATTAGCCCAGAATGTAAAGAGTGTACCTACAGTAACATTTAACGATGCATGCTGAGGCCAACTGACATTAGAGACACTGCGTATACTGAAATCACATCCCACCAATAGTACACGCACCAAGCTGAAAATAATTTTGTTGTGCGTTTACTTTATACGATTCTTATGATCAGAAATTAATTGGTGCGCTTCAAGATGTACATGTGACCACCATAGTTAATGTTGTGGTCAGATTTCACTTAATAAGTTCCGAATCAGTTATTACAATTAGAAATATGTAATCTTATTCCAGATCTTGTTTCTTATACACTGATGAAAGGTTTTAAGTTTATTGTGCCAAATTAAGTTTTTCATCTCTCGGGTAGTTACTGTTTTTCCCGCCTAATACTAGAGTGCTACACCACTGAAATGAGTATTTCCAATTCCATTTCCCATTCGAAACATGCCAAGGGAAAGCGTAGGCAGCTTTATAATTGCCATGAAGTAAATTTGCATGAACGCTGAAGTGGTAATGCATGTGAGTTGTAAAGTTTGTTCAGTATTGAAACACTTGTTTTGATAGTGTCTCTAAACTTGTTGAGTGACATAATTGGTTGAATTTTTACGAATTTAACTAATTTTATATGCTTGTAGTCATCTTCCGTTTTAAACTTCGTACGCAACAGAGATCGTGTGGACATTTTTATTGTCTTATGCGCGGAATATAGATGCTGCTCCAGTCGTCTGCTGGTCACAATAATTCATACGTGGCTCGATATATTGATTACTTCAGAGGATCCTTGAAAGCTTAGGAGTACCACACATAATGTGTGTATTCCGGAATTTTCGCCAGCTGTATCAGCAGAACAGTAGTAAGACTGTGGACGCATTGTTCGCTTTTTCCGGCCCCTACTGACCTCTCTTTCTCTTTGTTTGCGGTGTTACCAGATTTGTGATGAGTAAGATCCAAAACGACGCAGATAGCTAAGTTAAAATGATGGAGAAATATCGAAGATGTCGAAGACAGACACTCGTCCCTTGCAAAAATTAAGGGAACTCAAATTGGGACTGGAAACTGGGATCATACCTGACAATGGTTTGAAAGTTGAAATGGCTCCTTCTCTTTCATGTCCATGCACCAACGTGTTTCGAAGTATACCGTCTCTTCCCTATACAAATGTACACATACATACCGCACTTAACATCTTTCTTGTCCGACAGGATGCTCTATTCACTTGTATTTGTCAAATGAGAATGAGCGACGAATTTCCTGTGATGGTGAAAGTACTCTGTTTGGCATGTCAGCGGAATTACATTTCTGGACCTTATGCACTCATCAGTATCACCTGAAAAGGCATGTTGTGCATAAAAGCCACTAACAATTAACGAAATTTGCCTTTTTACTTTTTTGTCGTGGATATAAAGTAACTGCACCCGTCCCTTTGCAGTACATGTTACTGAAAGTGTGTTGACATTGACAGCGTATACTAAAGCTATTTTAAAGTTCTGGACACTGCTAATACACCAGTACATTAGACCTCTCTATAAAGGAAGTTGTAAATATATGTCAACACAACTTAACGGGTTTTGACTTCTTTCTACGGTGATCATAGAACAACCTCTCCCCTATTCCCTTGTTAAGCAGTGTGTCATCGAAAATACGTTGGTACTGCTATGGTTAAATGGAGAGAACGTGAAGGCTGTGACATGTAGGTAACTAAAACGTATTGAAGACGTTTAAGTCTTGAAGGGCTTACGCAAGCCGAATTCCCGGCCACTGGTTTATAGCTGGTTTTGGTCTGCTTCTACTTATGCATATTTGTGCATAGCTCAGTCAAAAATATAGCCCACATTATACTCGACAATAATTTGACTGAATGTGGAGCCTGTGTTCGTGGCTATAGCATAGTGGTTCCCAATCTTCCTTAGACCATTACCGCTGAGTGCAATCAGAAATTAGTTAGTACCCCACCCTTCCCCCCACCCCCAGCCACTTCTTGCCACTCCCCCTCCCCCCCGCCCCCGGCCCTACATGATCACTAACTGTAGCATCTAATAGAATGAAAATTTTCCTTGAACATTTTTACTTTTAAAAGGGCGAAAGATAAATGATATTTAGTTTGTGCGTGTGTGTTGGGGGAGGGGTGGAGAGGGGGGGATAAATTTTAGAATGAATGACGAAGGAATTCGTGGTACATCGCAAGTCCTACCTACAACTCCTTCTCAGAAAGGAAAGCAAACTATCCACAGTGAGGGTACACACTAGTAACTGAGCATGGTTCCCCTACATTACCCCTCTTCATTGTGGCACTAGCTTGACCTGACTGACTTCAGGCTGTTAATGCTTTGTGTCCAATGACACCAATAATAATAATAATAATAATAGTCATAATAAAATTGTGTGCAACAATACGATAGTCTTTTCGTAGGCACTGCTGTGTCATGCTATCAATTAATTCATTTATCTGTTTCGAAGGTAATAATCCAGCAATTTTGGGACTACAACAGGTACTATCTACAACTTGGAGAAGACATTTTCGTGAGATATTTACCATTTGGTACTATATGCCTCACTTTTATCATCATAGAAGTACAGGACAAAGCACAGCATATGGTCAGCAACTGGAAGCAGTTAATCCCATAAATTACCTGGGAGTAGGTATTAGGAGTGATTAAAATAGTATGATCATGTAAAGTTGACCGTCGGTAAAGCAGATGCCAGACTGAGATTCATTGGAAGAATCCTAAGGAAATGTAAAACAAAGGAAGTAGGTTACAGTACGTTTGTTCGCCCACTGCTTGAATACTGCTCAGCAGTGTGGGACCCGTACCAGATAGGGTTGATAGAAGAGATAGAAAAGATCCAACGGAGGGCAGCGCGCTTCGCTACGGGATCATTTAGTAATCGCGAGAGCGTTACGGATATGATAGATAAACTCCAGTGGAAGACTCTGCAGGAGAGACGCTCAGTAGCTCGGTACGGGCTTTTGTTGAAGTTTCGAGAACATACATTCACCGAAGAGTCAAGCAGTATATTGCTCCCTCCTACGTATATTTCGCGAAGAGACAATGAGGATAAAATCAGAGAGAGTAGAGCCCACACAGAGGCATACCGACAATCCTTCTTTCCACGAACAATACGAGACTGGAATAGAAGAGAGAATCAATACTGATACTCAAGGTACTCTCCGCCACACACTGTCAGGTGGCTTGCGGAGTATGGATGTAGATGCAGATGTAGATGTAGATGTGTGTAGTGGGTAGACTATATGAGGGACCAGTAATCCCCACCGCATTAATGCTACTAATTGAGAAAAAGTAATTATCGATAACTTATATAATAAGTGTTAGAGTCTTACAAAATTGTGATAATACTAACGATCTTTTAAAAACAATTTGGTTTCATAACTGAAACAGAATGGAATCGTTTAGTTTTTACCCCTCAAAAATTTCATTTTATCGCTCAGGTGGTAATTACCCCCAGGTTTGGAACCACTACTATAGCAGGAGCGATGAATTCATTTGAAAGGAGACAGTCAGCAGTCGACTCTAAAATGATCGGAGACTGTGTGCGTTCTACAGTCCACAAATGAGGTGTACCCAGCAAAGAATAATGTCCAGGAAGTTCCACCCACCCTTCCCCATTTACAAAGGATAGGGAAGAAAGTTTCATTGTGCAGGTTACAGGTAACGTGCGACTTAAGATAAAAGAATGAGCGGACACAGTGAGCAAAGAAGAATGTGAATTTATCACTTTCAAAATCGCCAGCTGCTGTTACCCTGCACGAAACAATTTCGCTTTGGGAAGCAAAGTGATTTACTAACTGGAATCTAAGTTGCTGGCGAAACTAAACAACAAAATAAAGTTTATAAAACCAACTGAATAATATCCTTTCAATCTTCGAATGGAAATATAAGAACTAATTTAATTCAGTTAATAGAACTCCATCTTATACATGGAACCTTTCACGGCCAGTGGGAGCACATCGACAGTCGTAACAACTTTAGTGCGCTTCATTACAAAGTATGTTATGCTATATACTGACAAGAAAGCGTGTCTATGGCCGACAGGGGACACTTCTTCTACATGAAGGATAATGAGACGACAGTCTTCCTACATATTGTCAAGTGTCAGTATATTAATTTGTTACAAAGTTTGTGATTAATAACTTATTTTCTTTTTATTTATTGGCGATAAACTAGCCATCTATACCAATTTTCTATTACAGCGTCGTTAATTTAGTTGTTATTCTTCTTCTGAGGTATGTAATGCATAATGGCTTATAAGCAATGTAAGTATAAATAAGAAATCTAAATAGAAAGAGACGTTTCAATAAATCATATGCAGTGTGTTAATAGCGCTCTGCAGAGAGATGTGAATTCAGTTTCGGTTAAATACTTGATAACTGTTTACAGTGAAGATCAACTTTATTACATAAACTTTTCAGAAATTATAAAAAAAATAATGTGGTAGCTGTTTTTTTTTGTTTTGTTTTAGCACGACGGAACGATCACACAAATATTCGTACAGTTAATGCTATTTATTTCTAAGTGAACTTTCTGGAAACAATTTGCTAAACAATATTGAATTGCGCGACTTGTGTTGCGGAAGAGAAGCGAAACAGTGATGCAGAAGGAAGCAAGAATGGCAGCACACAGTAATGTATTTGTTTCATTTCGCTGGTTTATGGGTGGCGTGAGTGGGGTGGCGCGGCGCCACTATGAAGTGTCCACCGAAACAGTTGCGCTGCTATTACTGCGTTCGAAAGCCAGCAAGGAAGGCTGGGGGTAGCACTCTGGCCTACAAGTGCCCCACGAATTACTGTTGATGAGTGTCCTGGTGCTAATGACTATCGAACTCGGACTAACGCTAACGAGCATTTAATGCAAAGGATTAGCGGTAGTGCTTATGGCAAGTTGCACCTTAACTCATAACTGGAACTACCCCCTCCCTGCTGCTCCAGTTTGAAAACGACGAGCCTTGCTATCACGCTAGCCTGCTTCCAAACTACAACCACAAATTTATATAAACGTTCACTCTACCCAACTACTACCTTACTCAGTTATTACTTTCCAGAAGCCGTCATGGAATAGCGCGCCAAGTTGCTGGTTTTGCGTGGAGGAAACACGACCTCCGACACGATTCATCAGTAAACGCTATCAAAATCTGAAACCGAAATTCACCGACTACATTTGGAGGTGGTTTAAGGAAATTTTGTGTGTGTTATGGCACAAGGGACTATTCGCGTGTGCTGGCTCGTTAAAGAGTAATTGTATTATTGTATTTTGTTAGATTCCTACACCCCCCCCCCCCCCCTTAATCTATATCTTATCTGTGCTGCAACGAAAATACCTGCAAAATAGTGGAAATGTCCATGGCATGAGCTGTGATTCTTGATTGCAAACAAACTTTGTCCCTTCACTCACGGTACTTGTTGTTGACAACAGTAATTTCAGCTTTGCTGTTTTATCGAAAAGTGATATTTTGAGACCTTGGCTGTGTAGAAAATACAGGTTGATTACTGCAGAGAAGATGATAGCAACCAGCCACTTTTGACAATGCGAAATAGTTCCATTACCGGTTTCTAATCGACAGGTTTATCATCAGATGGCTTGTTCACATTAAGATACATTTTTGTAGTAGTTTACATTAGTTTTAACGTTTTATTCCTCCATGTGATGGAAAGTTCTCAGCATTGCGGTGCCCACAACCAAAATATAATGTGAAAAACTGCCTATTTGTATTAACTAAAACATTTGTATTTTAATAATTCGTTTATATCTTTAGAAAATGTTGTGAGGCACAACTACAGTTAAACACTTTCTCACGTCATATTTTGGTGTAGGGCACCACAGTCCTCAGGACGTTTCACCACTTGCGGGAATAAAATGTTAAAACTAATGTAAAGCACGGCAAAACTGTATACTCACGTGAACAAGCCGTCGGATGATGAAACTAACGGTTCTGAAGAGGTAACGGTGCTATTTATGAGAACAAATAGCGCTATCAAAAGGGGCCAGTTACTGTTATCTTCTCTGCACTGATCGGCCTGCAATTCCCACTTTTCTTACCACCCTCAGGCTTGTATTTAGCACTTATCGGTTCCGTCTCTGGTTTGTCTTTCCGGTAGTATCAGTTGTACGCTATTACAGACCAACATCAGTATGGATAGGTTGATGACTAATCTTATGATGACAGATAGGGTGCTATTGTAAATCATCTCCAGTCACCACCCAAAACATTAAATTCAGGTTCTTGGTTATATTTTGGTTACTTACTGGCCACTTAGAAACGACACAATAGAAAACTTAATCTTGATGCTTAAAGTGCCAGCGCGTCATACGTGGAACTGGAGACTGCTGCTACCCCATTAATCTATCGACATGATTTCAATATCCAATATGGAGATTTCAGCAAATAACAAAACCGCTCTCTCAATTTTCATTATACATTAATTACGTGCAGTCGAAATGCAATGTCGTATAGCCTCATAAATTGAAATGCAGTTATTATGAAATTAATAATAATTCGTTGCACGTATATATTTGGAGAACGGCAATCTGTGCTCTGTAAAAACATTAAAATATGACGACGAAAAAGGCACTAATTTTTGTACCAATATGAAAAGCGTGTGCGATCAAACAACATCCGGATTTGTGATATCCGGAGCCGAACGACTCTGCGCGAGGCAATTTAACACACAGTTACACTTTCACTTTTCCCAGCACGCCACACGGGTTTGCGAATAACAGTGTACCCTGTTGTCGCCTGTGCATCCTTGTCTTTCTCACGTCGGAAAATTACGTGCAGCAAATTTCAAACCCTAACTTGCTGTAAGAGAGGGGGTAACGCAAGGAAATATAAATTCATTTTTAATGGAAATAAATGAATTACATTAATCTCCCACAGCAAGTTTCGTAATATGTGAAAACTTCACATCTTTGTTAGTTATTGGAGTTTCTAAGGGTGTGGGCATAGTTGCCGCAATAGTACGGTAGTGATTATATGTAAATCTGGAGGCGACTAGCTAGCCTCTCGTCTGGAAATACCATTTCACAAATTTGTTTCAATTTAATAGCCATACGATTAACAAGCAGGACAACACTTTAAATTTGAAAATCGGTAAATAATTATTTATCGTTTGGACAGCAGCAATATTTTACGTTGTATAGAATTGTCCGTGAAAAGAACTGAGCGATATGTCGGTAAGATCCTTTTGGGTGTGCTGGTGTGTCATCTAACGAAAACTACAATTATAAAACAATGCATTACAATGAGAAGGGTTCTAATGTGACTGGCATCAGCCACGAAGGCCTGCGTTTTTATACGAATGATGTGTGTTAATACCTACGATACAGAGGGGATGGGTACTAACAATTGCTTATGTGCTTATAACTGGTACTTTATTTGTCTTCGTGGAAGTGAAAAGAGGAATTTTGTTTTGGAATATATTTCGCACTAATCCTTGATTTTCAAATAACTGGCTGTTGATGTACATAGAGTCTTGTAGTACTGTGTGTGTTCAAATGTGGATGATATCTTATGGGACTTAACTGCTATGATCATCAGTCCCTCTTGTAGTACTGAATCTCAGGATACGTTCACCAGTAGATAACGTCGACATTCTTTTACTGACGTAGTGTGTAGCAAAACGTTTCAGTGACTGAGATTGGTAATTACATTGCAATGCGCAAAGTAGCGTTGCATAACTAACGCATTCTATTAAAAAATATTTTTAAATCAACAAGTTGGTTCTATGCTTCCTCGTTTCATTTAAATTGACAGTACTGCAGTCGATGCCCCATCTTTTGAAAATGGAAACTTGTATTGCGTTAATTGACTGTTTAGTTGGCACATGGTTGAATACGTTACATGTTATGAATGAAGAAAATACAATAAAAGTCTCTTGTGATTTTCATTCAAAATGGAAACCTGTACGTTAACTTTGGGAGATGATGTGAATTTATATAATTATTATAAGTATGTGAGGGCAACAGTGCGTATGAGTTATAAAGGTGCATTGAATTGTGCCAAGATTAAAGTTGTTGGTGATGTGACACATTCTACCGGTTCGTGTAGCATAGTGTATACTCGTACCGTATATTTTAGGTTTGCATCGCATTTACTGTTTCTTTTAGTCGAAGATAAGTTGCTTCATACAATACATTTTAAAAGTATCCAGCTTTCAATTACAAAGTAATAATACAAAATCAATATCATAGGCGGATAGCGGTGAGTGTTTCGATATTTGATCTAACGCAACGAAACTCAGCGAATGGAAAAGTTATAGAGAGAGAAAATGAGTTACACTGAATACTGATAATTTTTTCCATCCCGAAAATAAATTCAGAACGTTATCTCAATAACAATCAGGAGGCGAAGCATCCATTCACATAGCGTTATTTTGCCAATTTGCTGTCCTATTAGCGAAAACAATTTAGTGCAACTGTGGGCAGTTTTTAATTCGAGATAATTTCGTAACGGTTGCTGTTGTCGCTGCCATGATGAAAATAATTGCATAATATATCCATATCGACAGCAGTTGCCACATAAGTTTTTAACGCTCGTGTATTCGCTACTGTTGTGGAACGAGAGAAATCAGAACGATTGAAAGCGTTATGCATTTTACATATGTTTATGTTAAGGAACCCGATTTCCGACCGAAATATTACTTGTTGGGAGAAAATGGGCAAAACAGCTAGGATATATCCTCGTCTAAAGTTAAACAAAATCACCTGAAAACCGATAACATTTACTCATAGTGTATTACATCTTTGCATATGCAGGGAAAGTGTGAGGAATGCAGGGAAGGTGTGAGGAAGTTCACAAGAATTGTCTACAAGTTTATAAGAGGCAAAAAGATTTAAAGATGATAACAATGAGTATACCTTACGTTAAATGAGTAGAAAAGTTACAGTTGTGAAGTCCCAGGGCTGGCAATTTACCACAATTTTCTTGTGCTCAAGAAAACATTTTTAAAAACTTTTTAAAATTGTTTTCTTTGTCTTAAACTGAATAATAGAGGTAGTTTTACCTGAAACACGAATGATGTTTACATAAAACTTATCATTGGCCATGAAGAGGTAGTTGTTATTTTAACAGTTTGCTCGGATTCTGTGGCTCAGGAAGGAATAAAAGCTAATTATTACTATAGACGGTCAGCCTATTGTTTATTGTCCTATAACAGTAGGGTTATTTACAATTCTAGGTGCTAGAACTGTTACAACATGAAAATGGTGCGCAACCAATGTAGCTCGGGCATGAATTGTACCACCGACTAGCATAAGTAAACGAATAGCATTTCAGTGCAACTGTTAAAGGGACGAAAGACTAATAATATCTACATTCCGTATATAGGGAAAGATAACGCATAGGGTTGCTCATTCAGAAATCACATTTAGTTCTTTATGACAACAATGTGTTATGTCTCGTGTAACAAGGAGAAATGTCTAAAATCATGTGCCGGAATTGGACAGCATTAAGACAAGAGCTATTGGGATTGTGAATTTTCTTCCCGCGTTATTGCTCCTCCCTTTGTTGGACATGCCCAAATCAACTGGCAGGCGTATAAGTTACGTCGTGCAAGACGCGACAGTTGGCTGCGACTGCGACGCTGCCCCCTCCTCTTTTCCCACCCTGGCAGACGGCGACACGGCCGCAACACGACTGGAGTCGTCGCTGTTTCCCAAGCTCCGGTCGGCGGCGGCGGATTCAAATACATAAGAAAAATAATAATTCCGATTTTCTTGCTGTAAAAAGTACTGTATGTTAATGCAACAAAGTTACATCGGCTCCCAGAATTAGTTTTTCGATACAGATTCTCCTTTTACTTTAAAAAATTGAAAAGTATCTCTTCCGGTTTTGCATGTTTTTTTCGCTGTATATTACTTCTCTATCAATTGTGAGGAAAGTAAAGGGCACAAAAATTTGATGTTTGCGTATCTTACGGTTTCACATCACAGCTTGATAATGAGGTGTCTATTTTTCCGATATTCGTCACAGTTATTCCGATACTTAATTTACAAGTAACCTACTGCATAAAATTTGAATTGTGTACAGTGTAAAATGTGGTCGCTGGCTACTTTACGTATGGTTCACGTTAGATCATACATCGTTGCCGATGAAAAGAAGCTAACATATCGAAATTATTTTTAAAGTTGAGATCAGAATGATATAGATCTCCGTTTCCGAGATTTGGGCTCATATATCTCCGGGAGCGTCGCGACTACCCGCCAGTTCTATAGACGCGAAACGAGAATCGTGTGGTCATCACACGATAGAGAATGAATTTGTTTTATTTCGCTGACACATTTGGACCTAATGAAAGCATTTTATGTCATATATTTCTCCGGTATGAGTTACTAATATTTCTGCATATGCTCTTGACAATTTCATTTAAAATGCCATGAAATGTAGGTTTCTTGAAGCCAAGTGATCAAGCAGAACTCATTTTCTTGGCTTTGCTGAGGCATCTGATCCTGTTCCAAGCTTTCTTTCTCGTTTATTTCTTTGATACGAGTCCCGAATATTCCTCCATCTGTTATGGCACATTTCACCTAAAATTCCAATGAAAGATAAGTTTATTAACAATAAGTCCACACTAGTGTAATTGCATTGTTTCAAGTTCTTGACAACAAGATAGGGTTACACCTTAAACATCTCTTGAATTTTGATTCTGAACGTCTACAGTATACACTTGCAGAAATGTGGAAGAAATAATGTCCGTGCTTGTTCACGAAATTTCCTCAAATTATACTTGTCAGCTTCTCCCATGCAGAAACTTTTGGAACAAGCTAAGGCAACTTTCATAGCCGACTGAATCTTTATTCCCATCCAAATGAACTTTCGTATTCTTATATTCTCACAGCATACATCGTTATGGATGACATGAACATTTAATCTTGCCAAGCTGCACTCAAAAGATGACTCCACGATTTACAAAAGACGAATTTCAATTGTGAACTGTGTCGGACCAGAAGGGCCTTGTAAAACAGTAGTGCACTTTTGGCACAAGTTTATTGAGCACCATCGTCTACCAATGAATTGAAGTGAATGTGACAAATTACTTATTGCAGCATACTGTTTGCGCAATCTGTTGAGAAACGCTTTCCTCAAAAACGAACATCTATTGATTACAGAAAGCTGTACAACAATCTGGTGGTGGTTTTTCACAACTAGAAGGTATCATCAAGACACCAATCTACCGTTTACTTTCAAAGTGAAGGTATTGTAAAATGTAACTTTCTCGTTGTACTTTAGATTGTTCATTTTATAATGTACTTGCCGTTTTCAATTTTTATCGGCACAAAAAAGAGTAATGCGAAAATTGACCTTCAAGTTCATTTTCATCATTCTAATTCTACATCTGCATGGATTATACTGATTTTCATAACAGGCCTGAAAAATTTGCATTAATGGGAAAATATTACATATCTCACTCACCAGCCAGTTTCAACTGTGCACCAATTTCTGTCTCTGAACATAGTGTCTCTATATTTAGGGTTCTTCAAATCGTAAAGGCAAGGATGTTGCGAGACCAGCTCACAGAGCATCACATCCTGTGAGTGGCTCATTTCAGATTCCTTGACTGGCTCGACATCTTTCTGGCATCCGTACGTCCTCTGTCGTGCGACTTCCGTCGCAACACTGCTCACTGGTGCAGTGCTGCGGCAGCTGCCGCAACAAACTCGAACTGCGCATGCGCCAGCAGGCAACTTCTGACGTCACGAAGCGACCCGTCGCAGTCGCTAGTGCGCGTCGCGTCTTGGACAACGTGAAACGTCCCCTTTGAACAACTATACAAGACTGTGCTTAACCTGACACACAATATTTTGTTAGCGCAACGCAATCTGACTTTCAAAATTCCCTACAAAAGAATGGCCCTGACTAACATTAGACTATACCTTTCACAAATCACTTACCTCACAAAAATTTTCTCTGCTCAAGCTACTGCAATACAGCGAGCGCCACTACTGCCAGCTAAATAAAAGATTCAAACTATGGAAGGCACTAACTACTGATAGGGATAGTTAGCAAATGAAAGATATTAATAGAGAACAAACAATGTATTTACCTTGATATCATCATATATAAATATAGCAGTTCATGACAAATTTCAAAACTCCGCCATCTCTCTCCCCACATCCACCACTGCTGGCGGCTCACCTCCAACTGCGCAACGCTACGCGCTGTTCACAGCCAGCTGCCTAACACTACAATCGCGAGTATTACAACAATGCAAAGCAGCCACAGACTGCACACAGCACAGCCAGTGATTTTCATACAGAGGTGGCGTTACCAATAAAAAAACCTAAACAGCCTACTTACAAACGTACCTTTAAGTTACGTTGTGCAAGACGCGACAGTTGGCTGCGACTGCGACGCTGCCCCCTCCTCTTACCCCACCCTGGCAGACGGCGACACGGCCGCAACACGACTGGAGTCGTCGCCGTTTCCCAAGCTCCGGTCGGCGGCGGCGGATTCAAATACATAAGAAAAATAAGAATTCCGATTTTATTGCTGTAAAAAATACTGTATGTTAATGCAACAAAGTTACATCGGCTCCCAGAGTTAGTTTTTCGATACAGATTCTCCTTTTACTTTAAAAAATTGAAGAGCATCTCTTCCGGTTTTGCGTGTTTTCTTCTCTGTATATTACTTCTCTATCAATTGTGAGGAAAGTAAAAGGCACAAAAATTTGATGTTTGCGTATCTTACAGTTTCACATCACAGCTTGATAATGAGGCGTCTATTTTTCCGATATTCGTCACAGTTATCCGGATACTTAATTTACAAGTAACCCACTGCATAAAATTTGAATTGTGTACAGTGAAAAATGTGGTCGCTGGCTACTTTACGTATGGTTCACGTTAGATCATACATCGTTGCCGATGAAAAGAAGCTAACATATCGAAATTATTTTTTAAGTTGAGATCAGATTGATATAGATCTCCGTTTCCGAGATTTGGGCTCATATATCTCCGGGAGCGTCGCGACTAGCCGCCAGTTCTGTCGACGCGCAACGAGAATCGTGTGGTCATCACACGATAGAGAATGCATTTGTTTTGTTTCGCTGACACATTTGGACCTAATGAAACCATTTTATGTCATATTCCTCCGGTATGAGTTACTAATATTTCTCCATATGCTCTTGACAATTTCATTTACAATGCCACGAAACGTAGGTTTCTTAAAGCCAAGTGATCAAGCAGAACCCATTTTCTTGGTTTTGCTGAGGCATCTTAACCTGTTCCAAGTTTTCTTTCTCGTTTATTTCTCTGATACGAGTCCCGAATATTCCTCCATCTGTTTTTGCACATTCCACCTAAAATGCCAATGAAAGATAAGTTTATTAACAATAAGCACACGCTAGCTTCATTGCATTGTTTCAAGTTCTTGACAACAAGATAGGGTTACACCTTAAACATCTCTAGAATTTTGATTCTGAACGTCTACAGTATACACTGGCAGAAATGTGGAAGAAATAATGTCCGTGCTTGTTCACGAAATTTCCCCAAATTATACTTGTCAGTTTCTCCCATGCAGAAACTTTTGGAACAAGCTAAGGCAACTTTCATAGCCGACTGAATCTTTATTCCCATCCAAATGAACTGCCATATTCTTGTATTCTGACAGCATACATCGTTATGGATGACATCAACATTTAATCTTGGCAAGCTGCACTCAAAAGATGACTCCACGATTTACAAAAGACGAATTTCAATTGTGAACTGTGTCAGACCAGAAGGGCCTTGTAAAACAGTAGTGCACTTTTGGCACAAGTTTTTTGAGCACCATCTTCTACCAATGAATTGAAGTGAATGTGACAAATTACTTATTGCAGGATACTGTTTGTGCAATCTGTTGAGAAACGCCTTCCTCAAAAACGAACATCTATTGATTACAGAAAGCTGTACAACAATCTGGCGGTGGTTTTTCACAACTAGAAGGTATCATCAAGACACCAATCTACCGTTTACTTTCAAAGTGAAGGTATTGTAAAATGTAACTTTCTCGTTGTACTTTAGATTGTTCATTTTATAATGTACTTGCCGTTTTCAATTTTTATCGGCACAAAAAAGAGTAATGCGAAAATTGACCTTCAAGTTCATTTTCATCATTCTAATTCTACATCTGCAGGGATTATACTGATTTTTATAACAGGCCTGAAAAATTTGCATTAATGGGAAAATATTATATATTTCACTCACCTGCCAGTTTCAACTGTGCACCAATTTCTTCCCAAATTCTGTCTCTGAACATAGTGTCTCTATATTTAGGGTTCTTCAAATCGTAAAGGCAAGGCTGTTGCGACACCAGCTTACAGAGCATCACATCCTGTGAGTGGCTCATTTCAGTTTTCCTTGACTGGCTCGACATCTTTCTCGCAGCCATACGTCTTTGTGTCGTGCGACTTCCGTCGCAACACTGCTCACTGGTGCAGTGCTGCGACAGCTGCCGCAACAGTCGCGCGTCGCATCCCAAACTCGAACTGCGCATGCGCCAGCGGACAACTTCTGACGTTGTAAGTAGGCTGTTTATGTTTTCTCTATGTAAGTAGGCTGTTTATGTTTTCTTATTGGCAACGTTACGTAGCGCTCAATATGAAAATCACTGGCTGTGCTGTGTGCAGTCTGTGGCTGCTTTGCGTTGTTGTAATACTCGCCATTGTAGTGTTAGGCAGCTGGCTGTGAACAGCGCATAGCGTTGCGCAGTTGGAGGTGAGCCGCCAGCAGTGGTGGATGTGGAGAGAGAGATGGCGGAGTTTTGAAATTTGTCATGAACTGCTATATTTATATATGATGATATCAAGGTAAATACATTGTTTGTTCTCTATTAATATCTTTCATTTGCTAACTATCCCTATCAGTAGTTAGTGCCTTCCATAGTTTGAATCTTTTATTTAGCTGGCAGTAGTGGCGCTCGCTGTATTGCAGTAGCTTGAGCAGCGAAGATTTTTGTGAGGTAAGTGATTTCTGAAAGGTATAGTTTAATGTTAGTCAGGGCCATTCTTTTGTAGGGAATTTTGAAAGTCAGATTGCGTTGCGCTAACAAAATATTGTGTGTCAGTTTAAGCACAGTCTCGTGCAGAATTGTTCTAAGGGGACGTTTCATAGAATGCATTGTTATAGTGAACAGACGACACAGTGTTGTATTTGTACATTCTTGCTTGTTAGTTGCACGATTACGTAACGACTATCAGGCTTACATACTTAGAACCTATACTGGTACTGCTAATGAGATTTTAATGCAACATTTTGGTTTACTTGAAAATACATTCTGGGTTTAAAGTACTTTCTGTGAGATACCAGGCGACACAGTGGTTAGTTTATGTGACAACTACACGGTTTTATCACGGCGCTACTAATGAGTGACAATTTACAATGCTGCTTTTGTGGTGTATCTGTTTTATATCTGCACAGTTTTCTGTTTTATTCTGCAAAGTAAAACATGTTTTAGCAGTAACTTTTGTGGTATAGCTACAATGAGATTGCCTTTTCCGTAGCACAACAATACGTTACAGCACAGTACTTTCTTCATCATGGCAATAAGCGTAATAACTAAGATATCTATACATAAAGCATTTCACTTTTGTTTATCATGAGGTAAGTACATTGACTTCTGCAGAACTTAGCTTTCGGAGGACGATAACTACGACACTTCCACAGAATTATCTTACAGCAAGATGCACATTTAGCGCTACAGGACACGCATTTGAGAGATTAATTTTGTACTTAAGCCATTTATTTTTAAAGATTTTTGAATTACAAAGAATGTTTTCCGTGATACATTTCATTCCATTGCAATAATCTATAACACCTGAGGGTATAATTACATTAATCCTCAGGGGGGTACACGCCTACTTTGTGTACTATGTGTGTGGCAAGCACAAGGAGCCCTAGCTAATATGGTATTTGCTTATACAACTTTACACATCGGTACCATGTTTCTCTCACACACAAATTACACAGCTATCTGATCATTTAACTGAGTGAGACAAACTTTTTTATTACGTCAGTGACAGATGTTTACGTAATTACACCGTTGGGTAACTTCACACGTACGAAATTGTATTCTGTCTGTACTGTGTGAACTTTCATATTTTTTCGGAACCATTGTGATACTATGAGAGCTTTGAATGATGTATTTGGTATGAGACCATGATTTTTAAAGTACGTTTGAGGTAGATGACACTACTGAAATGAGCAGAGAATTTTCTTTAGGTTTTGAAATTATTGCAGAAAGCTACGACCTTTTTGAGATTTGACTGAGGTGTTATGATGTTATTATTACGATGACGATGTGTATTATGCTGCTGAGGTATGTTTATGATTAATAGGCTGATGCTATATGAGTTATTTGATTATGCTACTTATCTGTTATGATGCAATATTGAAGAAGTGTCGACGAATAAGGTAAGGAGTAATGAAAGAAGTTAAGGACTCTTGACTTGTGAAAAAGGATGTTGGAAACCGAGAATCATACTTTAAGAGTTATGAGATGTGTGTAAATGCGTGAATGTATCACAATGCCGACGAAATTTTTTTGGACACTGTTATATTCATAGGATTTTGTTTCTACACGTTTGCAACGCAAATTCTTGACCTGTGAAATATTTTTATATGAGACTGTCACTGTAGCGGAAACTGCTGTCGTAAATATTTCCGTACGAAAGTTAAGTGACCACCTGCACATAATGCGTCGTGGGCACCCAGGTGTGTCAGACGCCTGGAGAACAAGCCATTAGTGTGAGTGCCTCGTCAGAAGCACAGGTAGAAAAAAAAAAAAAAAGAAAGGGAAGGCCATTGTCCACGCTACTGACATCTCCTTGTTGAAAGCATACTGTGGAGCTCGTAATTTATGATATTTACTGAAATGCCTAATGAAACGATGAGAAACATTTCACAGCTATTGCCTTGCTAGTTAAGAAAAATGCCATATGGCTTGCTTTATGTATTTATTTACACACTTTGTTTAATATCAAGTTTCTAGCTGCACTGCAGCATTGGTTAAAATAAAATTTAATATATGTACTAATATAAATATTTTATGCCTACAGATCCAGTTAATAATTTTATGATCTATCCAAAACAAATGAGGGAGCACAAAAAGACGTTTCCCTTCACAGGAACTGCATAAATAATTTTTTTACGATTTGGTAACTTATCTACTAGCGTAAGTTTTTGTGATGCATCACTCTAATGTTAAGATGTGACATAGGTATTAGACATGGCCATTTTAGTGTAATATTTTTTCTGCTTGCGCTATGTCATGTTTAGGTATAAGTTGCTGCTGTTTGCCAGGCATAGTGTTATTGAATTTGACTTTTGCTGATTTATGCTGCTAGCTTTGCCAATTTGCATTTTTTGCATTGCTGTTTGTGTTGATTTGTTATGTGATGCTGCATTGCCTCGTCCCTTAGTTTAGCATCTGAGCTCAGCAGATTTAAGGTAGCTTAAGAGGGGGTAGACTATATAAGGGAATGAGTTGCGATGAATTTGAAGAAATGCACTGAGAGGCTATACGAGAAAAGTACAGAAAGCAGGCTTAGATAGGACTTTTGGAAATAATGAAGAACGAAGGGAGATCTCCGAGAAGTAAAGAAAGTTTTGTTTGCAAAATACTGCAGTAAAACAAACCCTGTCCTTTCCTTGTCTTATTCCGCTATATGTTTGTGTACCCTTGGGTATTTATGTTTTTCCTGTATTTATATGTTTATCTGATAAGACTTATATTGTAGAATTTTTCTAATACTAAGCTACATTCACTATGATGAGGAATACTGTTATCCTCGAATATAATTGGCATTAATAATATGTTATTTACTTTGTAAAGATGTTAGATATTATTTATTCTGTTTTGTGTTAATGCTTATGTGTGAAGTTGATGTTTCGAAAGTGATTCTGATCTTTTATTTTTGTACTCATGTCATAATTCCTGTAACACTGATGTATATGTTTATTTCTATTCTTTTGTAAAGCCTGTACTACAAATGTTATCTGTATTATTATGTTTCAATGATGTTTTCTGTATCTTTGTAATTGTATTCTCATGTTATAAAATTGTGCTTGACACCAGTTCATCAAATTAAGTAACTTGTCAGTTCCATTTCACTGCACACGTTTCTGTTGGTCATAGTATATGGACAATATGTGAGAAGTAGGGACTGTTAGTGTTTGCACATGTGTTGATAATTCAGCAAGGGACTGGATAACAGCATTGCTGGTTCTAAGGACAATTCCAAAAACTTTGTGAGTGCACAAGTGGTGGTTTATGGACTTGCTATGTTCTCCGCAAGACTCTTCGATGGTGAATGTGCACCTGCACAATCGCAACAGATGGCTGCTGGACATTTCTACAAGGACTACAGTGGGTCTGCACCTCTGGTGGCCCACCAATACTCTCTACCAGGACTGCAGTGGGTCTGCTCTGTGATGACCTACCTACCAATCTTCTTCAAAACGTCGACTGACTCTGCTGTGGGTTTGCTCTGTTGTGGCCCATTACCTGTCAGCATGTCAAGAGTCAGCACTGTCTTTCCGTTGGAAGGACAACACTACTTCTTCAAGACTGCATGGAAATCCACTACTTCTGTGTGCAATTTTTTTTTTACTAATGAGACTTTGTGAAAAAAAACTGTAATTACTATTGTGATGAACAATCTGGACTGTCTTTATGACCTGTGAGAAAATTTTAGCTTTTGACCAACATTGTATCAACAAGTGTGTGCATTTTATATCTTTGTTACTGTAATTGTGAAAAATTTTTGTCAAATCTGTATTGGCCAGTGCCCAACACCATTTGTAAAAATTTTTTGTGGGGAGCATGGGGGCTATGTAAGTAGGCTGTTTATGTTTTCTCTATGTAAGTAGGCTGTTTATGTTTTCTTATTGGCAACGTTACGTAGCGCTCAATATGAAAATCACTGGCTGTGCTGTGTGCAGTCTGTGGCTGCTTTGCATTGTTGTAATACTCGCCATTGTAGTGTTAGGCAGCTGGCTGTGAACAGCACGTAGCGTTGCGCAGTTGGAGGTGAGCCGCCAGCAGTGGTGGATGTGGAGAGAGAGATGGCGGAGTTTTGAAATTTGTCATGAACTGCTATATTTATATATGATGATATCAAGGTAAATACATTGTTTGTTCTCTATTAATATCTTTCATTTGCTAACTATCCCTATCAGTAGTTAGTGCCTTCCATAGTTTGAATCTTTTATTTAGCTGGCAGTAGTGGCGCTCGCTGTATTGCAGTAGCTTGAGCAGCGAAGATTTTTGTGAGGTAAGTGATTTCTGAAAGGTATAGTTTAATGTTAGTCAGGGCCATTCTTTTGTAGGGAATTTTGAAAGTCAGATTGCGTTGCGCTAACAAAATATTGTGTGTCAGTTTAAGCACAGTCATGTATAAATTGTTCAAAGGGGACGTTTCAACGTCACGTAGCGACCCGTCGCAGTCGCTAGTGTGCGTCGCGTCTTGGACAACGTACCTTTAGGCTGCACGGAAAAGCACCATGCTGGATCTCAACGACTCCACGTGACTAGCTGTCAGAGAGCTAGACAAATTGCAAGACCGGCACCACAGGATTGCGCCCAACGACAACACAGATCGTCTTTCTACACTAGTACCACTTCTACGTACTACGGAAGTGTGAAAGCTTCGAGGAGAACGAACGTTGCCATATTGCATTCGTCATCGTTATGTGGAATGCAAGTGGGTACCCAACATTATTACCTCTGGTTCGCATAGCTCTTATTTTGGACACGAGCCGGTACATTTATGTCGTGTTAAGACGGGTGGCTATGCCCTAAATTCGAGGTCTCTGTGGCGTTATCTTTCAATAAAATTACACAAGTTCGCACGCTGCTCGTGCTGTCCTGACCTACTTTCGTATACAGAGTGGTTATCATTAAACTTGTAGTACTTTAAAGAGCCCCCATGAGAAACGAGTCATCGTAGGTCAATGACACTTTGTGGAAACATTTGTAACGATATGCGGTAAAGAAATTACGAATAAACTATTGAAAGAAACACATTTTAATTTCTGCATAAGAGGGTAATATTTCATAATTGTGTACCATATTTAGCTTCCAGGTTACAAATATTGCTCACTGCCATGGCAATCTGCATCCATGACAGCCTGGAGCCGCACTAAAGGTGATTCTACTGCTGCCCGAAAACTCTCACAAATCGTTTTGTAAGACTACACTGGACTTGTGGTAAGGCTACAGGCGACTACGAGTTGACGCCCGACAGCAGTCACTTTAACAAGTAAGCCTTAGTTAGTAAATAGTGAGACAGTGCTTCTCCATTTAAAAACCGGGGTAACCACAGATACATGGTTGCTTAACAATTGATACAGTAAAAAAAAAAGTAATTAAAATACAATTGTTAAAACTATTAAAATGAAACTGCATGAATTGTCCAACTGTAGCTGTATTTATTCAGGTCACTTATAAGCCCGCACTGTGTGGATTTATAAGTGACCTGAATAAATACAGATACAGCGGAGCATCGGAAATTTCATGTAGTTTGATTTTAATAGTTGTACCACCTATATTTTAAAAAACGGTTTTCTGTATGAATTTTCAAGCAATCAGGTGGGATTTTGGCTCCTCCCTTGCTGTACTGACCTTGAAGCTCCGATGTACCGGGTATTAAAAAAGCCGTATAAATTTGAAAACTGAATAAATCAAAGAATAATGTAGATAGAGAGGTACAAATTGACACACATGCTTGGAATGACATGGGGTTTCATTAGAACCAAAGAAAATATAAACATTCAAAAAATTGTCCAGTGTAGTCTTGCAAAACGATTTGTGAGAGTTTTCGGGCAGCAGTAGAATCACCTTTAGTGCGGCTCCAGGCTGTCATGGATACAGATTGCCATGGCAGTGAGCAGCATTTGTAACCTGGAAGCTAAATATGGTACACAATTATGAAATATTACCCTCTCATGCAGAAATTAAAATGTGTTTCTTTCAATAGTTTATTCGTATTTTCTTTACCGCATATCGTTACAAATGTTTCCACAAAGTGTCATTGACCTACGATGACTCGTTTCTCATGGGGGCTCTTTAAAGTACTACAAGTTTAATGATAATCACTCTGTATACGAAAGTAGGTCAGGACAGCACGAGCAGCGTGCGAACTTGTGTAATTTTATTGAAAGATAACGCCACAGAGACCTCGAATTTAGGGCATAGCCACCCATCTTAACACGACATAAATGTACCGGCTCGTGTCCAAAATAAGAGCTATGCGAACCAGAGGTAATAATGTTGGGTACCCACTTGCATTCCACATAATGATGACGAATGCAATACGGCAACGTTCGTTCTCCTCGAAGCTTTCACACTTTCGTAGTACGTAGAAGTGGTACTAGTGTAGAAAGACGATCTGTGTTGTCGTTGGGCGCAATCCTGTGGTGCCGATCTTGCAATCTGTCTAGCTCTCTGACAGCTAGTCACGTGGAGTCGTTGAGATCCTGCATGGTGCTTTTCCGTGCAGCCTAAAGGTACGTTGTCCAAGACGCGACGCACACTAGCGACTGCGACGGGTCGCTTCGTGACGTCAGAAGTTGCCTGCTGGCGCATGCGCAGTTCGAGTTTGTTGCGGCAGCTGCCGCAGCACTGCACCAGTGAGCAGTGTTGCGACGGAAGTCGCACGACAGAGGACGTACAGATGCCAGAAAGATGTCGAGCCAGTCAAGGAAAACTGAAATGAGCCACTCACAGGATGTAATGCTCTGTGAGCTGGTCTCGCAACATCCTTGCCTTTACGATTTGAAGAACCCTAAATATAGAGACACTATGTTCAGAGACAGAAATTGGTGCACAGTTGAAACTGGCTGGTGAGTGAGATATGTAATATTTTCCCATTAATGCAAATTTTTCAGGCCTGTTATGAAAATCAGTATAATCCATGCAGAATTAGAATGATGGAAATGAACTTGAAGGTCAATTTTCGCATTACTCTTTTTTGTGACGATAAAAATTTAAAACGGCAATTTTTTGAATGTTTATATTTTCTTTGGTTCTAATAAAATCCCATGTCATTCCAGGCATGTGTGTGAATTTTCACTTCTCTATCAACATTATTCCGTGGTTTATTAAGTTTTCAAATTTATGCTGACTTTTTGATCACCCGGTATGTTAGTGTTCCTTTGATAAATCCTGTCCTTTAGGTAACTTCACACACAGAAATGACACGGTTCAAATCTGACGATCTTGGTGGACATACAGTTTGGAACGATCGGTAATTCGAACTTCCGAATCATGTTCTTCAACCCCGTTGCGGAAATAGGGCCTCTCCTTACACCTTAACACTTAATGCATGACTTTTTTTTATTTCAAGCTGTAAAAATTACAACGCTTAGTTTACAGTGCCTACATTACGAAAAAATATTGAAAATTTTTTTTATCTAATTAACAAAGCATTATTGTCGACAACCGTTTCAAACACAAAAACAGACCTAATTCCAAATCTATTGTAAAAACACTGGAATTAACTGCCTACACCATATCTACTTATGTTTTCAAAATAAAATTTAATTTTCAACCCCACAAGTTAGTGCACAAACACCAAAAAAGGCGCTACTTTCAGCCAAAACACACGCGCGGCAGTACAACCACACAGCTGATTGTCGAACTGGTTCAGTTCATCCTGCCATTTACGACCGCTATGAAGAACTACTAGCAGCTTAGCAGCAGCAGTAGTGTGTGGACTCTTAACTACATAACGACTTTGTTACAAAATGTTGCTCAGTATAGGATACATCGTAGAAATGGAGTCTGTAGCTGGTCAGCTACACTATGCATTAAAGGGTTAAATACGTCCATGCTCGCGAATACCGGCTGCTGTTATTTCGATAAAAGAGCCTTGCAAGTGAAGCCCTGCTGACCTTGTCCAGACCCATGTGCACTGTCTGTAACTGTAATGCACACTGACGCTCGCGTTTCGAAACTACGTTGCCGTACCAGCAGCGGATCCTAACGGCAAGTCATAAACTAACACTACTAACCACGCAAATCCCGCAGCGCACACTCTGAACATCATTTCTGTATATTTGGGTACCCATACGGCACATAGTTTTCAGTCTACACTGACTCAAGTAGCTGCAGTTTAATTAAAACCACTCTGTAGAGTGCGCTGGACTGTTGCCCTGGTCAGCACATACTCCAGATCTCTCACCCGCCGATGCCAGCTAGTCACAGGTCCCCGAGAGACGCACACCATGACTCATCAGCCAATACGATTAATGAAGAACTCTGGCACAGAAGTGAAACAGTATGGAACAATATTCCCGTATCTGTCACGTTCAGTTAGACTCAATGCCCAGTGAGGTTAGAGCCATTGTTGTAGCCAGATGTGTACTATACGGAGTGTAACAGGTACAAGTGCAGATATTTTAATATGTGGTACCTTAATAGGTACACACGTCTTTCTGTTAGTCGTTTTTTCTCTGTGCCGAACAGTCTTTCCCCAAACACGTCACATAATTTACTACCTGGTGTTTTGTATGGTCACAACAACACCACTAAGTAGACTACACCTGTAGGTATTGGCTACCCGTTTTCTGTCCACGCGTCCACACTTCAGCATGTGACCTGCTGTCCAGGGGAAAAGTAAGCATTAATGGCTTGCTCTTGTCAAATGTACTTGGAGGTACTAACCGCCCACACTACTCCTAATAGGCGGAATTAAAACACATACAGACGTTTATCTGTGATCTATCTTCTCACAAACCATTCTCGAATGGAACAGGGCAGGGGGAAAACGATATTGGCTTCAGAGGTACCCTCCACCACACTCCTTAAGGCGACTAGCACACTATAGATGTAGATATGAGAAGAAAGTAATGCTGTCATCAACACTAATATTTTTTGAATATCACAGTGATTTACTAGGCATGGTGCTATGAAGGTGCCTTGCTCCGACCTCTGAACTGACTTGGGCAGCAAACAATAAGGGGACCTCCAGTTTAACGTGGAGTTTGAAACACAGCGCCACTTGGTGTTATCAACCAGTGCGAGACAGAAGTGATATGTGACAGATAAAAATCCTGTGACTGACTGCAGCTCTGTCCCCAGACATTTGGATCCGTAATCTGGCACTTTACTACTGAGTTAATCACCCACAAACGTAAACGTCTGGTGTCCTTCCTAGTATTGCAGTTGAAACTGCCAGCTGTATAGTACCATGGTATGGTACATTACTTAATAGATTCAGAGATTCGGTCCATGTAACCATGTATCACGACACATTGGGTAAAAATAAGTTGTCGGTGATGACAGTCAGATAAAATTATAAATGAGCGAACAAATCGGAAGAATAAAAGTTATGTAAGTAATTTCACAGAAATTTTCATGTTCATGTAGCAGTGGTGTGAAATAGTTTCTATTTCTGTTTCTCACAGGTAGTTTTCTTGACGTATTGACATGTTACTTATGCTCATATCACCCCTTGGACTGCCCTCTGATTTGTATGTCTTTACTTTTTCAACCTTGATTCTGTTATTCTTCAGTTTTTAGCCATACGCAGCTGGTTTTTCATATTTTAGTACATAAGTTTCTAAGTCTGCTTTGTACTACTTTCTTATAATTGTTAATCTGTTGTAAATATTTGGCCAGTTATCACACTGACTCACAAAATACTAGAGCCTACATTGCCCTCAGAGTGTTTGGTTCTCTCTCTTTATAATTTCCAGTCTGGCACACTTCTTACATAGCTTGCCCTGTGCTTGTAACCTATATGCAGATGAATGATGAAGATTAGTTGGTTCGTATAATGTAATCGCGTACGTAGTTTAATTCATTTAATTTTGTCCTCTGTAGCACTCTGTATCCCATGCACTGAAATGGCACCTCGTTCTGGAACAGTTGTGTCGTTCGAACAAAGATGTTCATTCCCTTACGTATTTCCAAGTATTGAGACATAACTGCACTGTTTCTCCCTCATATTATTCACAGGATGTGACTTACTGGGGTAGCTCCTATAAAAATGTCCACTCCCATAAATATTTCCAAGTGCTGTGATAAAAATGAACAGCTTCTTCCTTTGTTTTTCATATGTTATAACCTACTTCATTAAGGGAATAATTGTACTATGAGGTCATACTTGCAAGATTATTTTTTAGTTTTATATGTTTCTACCTGTATATGTGTGTTGTATGACTAACGTTTTTCATCATTATACTATTTTTAGAAATATTTGTGTACATGTTGTTTGCCAGAAGTTGCATTTAGTCTAATATATACATTGAAGGAGTCTTTCTGCTTTTATGATTGACAGCTTGTTTTACTATAGATGTAATATTGTCCTAATGTGTACACACATGGGTCTTGTGTAATATTTAGTTATTTCTGTGGCTTTAACATGTTTGTGTTGTTATTCATATTTTTCAGATTTTGTGTCTTACAAAATAATCACGACTCTGTCTGTGGGCCACACCAACATGTTGTTACTCTATATTTCACGTACATTACTTCGTCTTCAAGCATTCACTTTATTTTGGTACATAACCGATTTCGATATTGCATATATACATAAGTACTACTACGTCGTCTGTAGTTTAGGTGCTTAAGTTAGTCTAGTGTCTTGTATTGCTCAAATATAAATGATACTCACAGTTATACTGTAATAAATATATTTGTATAATTTTATACGCTCTGTAGGCTTGTCGCACTGATTATCTGTGAATCATTTGATTATTTAGTTGTGCTGTTTCGAGTGTTCTATTGAAACTTTGCATATGTTTGAGATGTACAACCTTTGGTCAGGTACCATATACGTATGTTTGTTTTGTTCTTACAAGCAATCTTGGCATTTAGATTGTCTGTTTTAGTTGACCGATTGTGAGCGTTTGGCATTTGTTATAGCACAAATGCTACGTTGTTTTTATATACTTTGGTACTAATGTTTATTTTTCTGCTTTCGGTTTATATACTCCCTGAACGATGTTTCAGAACCAAAATTGGCAGCAAAAATGTCATAAAATTCAATACAGCAAAGTTGTCATGAGTTTCTTGAAAGAAAAAATTCTAAGACCGAATAAAGATTTGATCCTGGACGTTAGATTTGTTGTCTTTGATTCGCCCTCATAAATGTTGAGCCATAAAATATATTCACAGCAAATAAAAATATGCTTTTTACGTCACGGCTTTGAAGCAAAGCACCCTGCAGTCTATTTAAAGCAGGAGATTACGACGGCATTGTGAAACATTGTTTCCCTTTCGCTCGGAAGAGCAGGCAGGTGCGCCGCTGTGGGGAACGTGCCAACCGAGGCGCAGGCTCATTGTGCGGGGCTCTGTTTGAGCTGAGCCTGTTCATTGTCCACACGCGGCGCTAATAATGCTAAGCTTATCCCGCAGCTAGAAAGAGGCCGGGCTAAGAGTCTCACTGCTAAACCCATCATCAAAGGATGCAATCAGCGCTCTGGTCACTAATTAGGTAATTAAAATGACGGCGTGAAATGGCTACGCGTTAGCTGCCCGAGGCAGCGATGAACACATTCCGGGAATGTACAGCAATGCAGGTATTCGCCGCTGGGCCTTTGCCCTACCGCGCAGCTGATTTCAATACGGGGAATTTTAATGCAGTGGCTGAAAGCGCCGATTAACGCCGCTTGTCTGCGCTTGTCTCATTTTGCTGTACTTATTACGATAATTATTGGTGGGGCATGGAGCCACTTCTTTTAGGTAAACGAGCTTATACAGAGCTTTATTTACAGCGAAAACGTAAATGACAGAAGAAAGTATTACAGTACCGGTACTGCTGTATCAACGTGCAAATATTTTAAAACGTTCTATAAAATGTAAATGGATCTAAACACAGTCCAAAATGTTATAATCGTACTTACTTACTGTGAAATCTATCAATATTTTTAAGGAACTACGTATTATATTTAATTTTTCTTGAGCACTTAACCAATTCTTGTTTGCGAGCGCTCAAGCGTGCACGCATGCATGCACACAAACACACACACACACACACACACACACACAGAGAGAGAGAAAGAGAGAGAGAGAGAGAGAGAGAGAGAGAGAGACACACACACATTAAGAAATTTGACTTCGTTAGATTTTAAGAATTATGGTACTAGTAGGCACGGAAGTCGTCAGGATGGAGGATGCAACGCCCACGTTAGTCTATCCTGTGAAAGCCTCTTCTTCTCTGTTTGACTACTACAACGTCCGTCCATTTGTATCTCCCTACACCTTATAGCTCTCAATTTCGACTCAGTACCTCCTAGTTAGTTATGCAACCAACTCACATAATTTTCATCTTTCTTCTTGTCTACCATTAAATTTCAAAATCTTTTTTTCTCCATTTGCCTGAACTCTTTATCGTCCAGGTTTCACTTCCGTAGAAGGCTATGCTCTTAGATAAATGGTGTGTTGTGCGCACTGTAAGACCTTCAGTACACACACCATCAGATTATTTGACTTGTCGCTCTAACGAAGTAGGCGAGTGTCAGCAATATGTCTCGTGGTCTTATCGTGGCGTGTTTAGCTTCTGCTGTTAGGTCAGACGATACAAATGCTGTTGTGACTTGGCAAGACAGCCAAGCCACTATGAGAGGAAGCCGAAAGGCACGCGTTTAAGCTCACGCAGGCTGGCGTGAGGTCTGGAACAGTTAAGGAGTTGAGACTAGTAAAAAAGGTACGTAGCTTCTGGAATACTTAACTTTAATCCATAATTGGCGAACATCGGTCTGACGGTACATGCATCACAAGATAAATAGCAAATGATAATGGTGCCATGCTAGGTCGTAGCAAATGACGTAGCTGAAGGCTATGCTAACTATCGTCTCGGCAAATGAGAGCGTAATTTGTCAGTGAACCATCGCTAGCAAAGTCGGCTGTACAACTGGGGCGAGTGCTAGGACGTCTCTCTAGACCTGCCGTGTGGCGGCGCTCGGTCTGCAATCACTGATAGTGGCGACACGCGGGTCCGACGTATACTACCGGACCGCGGCCGATTTAAAGGCTACCACCTAGCAAGTGTGGTGTCTGGCGGTGACACCACAAATGCCACTTGCACGCTTATAGTTCGTGAGACGAGTGATTGGTACTGACAGTTCCGGCGGGCAGACGGCGCTGTTGCCGAACGTGGCTCACAGCACGCGGCGCCCTGTCTGCTACACGCATTCTCTAGCTGCAGAAATAAAAGCGAGACAAAATACAAGTCGTATTGGTACGCGTGAATTTATTTAAAGTTGATGCTCGAAATATATTAACTCGAAAACTGATAAGAGCTATTTAGTACAAGTATCTAAGATGCTGAAACATAATAAAGTTATTTGTTAAACTTCACAACTGAAATGAAAACTATTTTCGCAAGTTGTTGAACATTAGCAGTTTTGGTTTCCATTGTTAAGTATTAGCATTATTAATTTGTTCTACTACAAGCTACAGAATAATTGGTCAGTGTATTAAGAGTTAAAATCTGAAGAAAGTACTCGCAATATGATGATCTGGTTGTAGATCGATAGCAAACTCCCTCCTTACATTCCTGAATACGTTGTAGTTACTGTAATGGAAAAACACCACTCACATCACTGTCAGAATCTGATTTGACATTGTCTTCCTCAGCACTACTCGAACTATCACTGCTCTCTCCCAGATGTATAATTAAATTTTCGATGCATTCTTCCACAACCCCTTCGGTTTTGGCCGCCTCTCTGATGGCACTTGCAGTGCTGTTTACAATTTTAGCCCACGTCTCGCTTGTCACTTTATTGATAGCTGCTGGAAGGAGAGTTTCCACTTCAGAGATCGTGAATTTTTTATTGTTTGCGGCAATGTAATTTTTTATCTGCGCCCACACTCCTTCAATTGCATTGAAGTGACAGTGGTATGGAGGAAGCCGAACGATTTCATGCCCGTCCCTTTTAGCAATCTCGTCAATTACATATGTTGGAAATTGGGGTTTCTTTTGTGCCACAATTTCGAGCAGTTCCGCCTTCCTTAAATCTTCTCTGAAATCTACTTCTCGCCGTTTCAACCACTGAATGATATCGTCTCTTTTTGTTGCCAAGGTTGGTGCCTTATCGTGAACAACGGAATGATAAGGCGCATTGTCAATACAATCACTGATGGACTTGTCAGATTCGTCATAAGCGATGTCTCGAACCATTCTTGAAATACTACACTGTTCATTTCTTCATGGTAATCTCCCGTCTTTTTTGACCGAAACATTTTCAAGCAGTTTGGCACAAAACCTTTCGATGTTCCTGCATGTAAGACAATAATATGCCCTCCTTTGCCAACAGGCACTGCCATTGTCCCCTCGGGCGTTCCATCATTCCAGCCTCTACGTAAAGAATGGCTGGCATTGACCCAAGTTTCATCTAACCACACTATACTTTCGAATTCCACACCTATGATCCTGCGCAGAAATCTGCACCGCCATGTAACTAAATCTGTCCTTTCCATTAATATTTTGCGTCCGTTAAACAGTGAATAGCTGAAGCCTATGTCTTTCAACACTGTAAGCAATGAAAATTTGCTCCCCTTAAAAAGATCGTCTTTCTGAAGCGACACCTGTAATTTAGATAGAGTGGGATGTTCCCTTCTCTTATAATAGCTGTATATATGACGACGAATAGCGTCTTTCTGAAAATCGTCCAAAGCTGTCACCTGCTTATTTCTCGGTCGCTTCTTTCCTGGTGTGTGCAGCTTTGTTGTGCCACTCTCGTCACAATCTACACTATACTGTTCTTTCCCTATCTTTACAACAGTGTTCTTACTTATTTTCAATGCTGCTGCAGTTCTCTTCACAACCTAAACAACAGGAATTAAGGGCCCACCTTTCTCCTTTTCTTTCTCAAAGTAATCCCTCACAGAGCACACGAATTCACGGGCCTGGGTGTGTAGCACACTTTTCTTCCTCCCTTTCACTTCTTGTGTTGCGCTGGTACTACCCGCCGCACTAGACATTGTTTACAACGAAACATAAACAAAGAAACACTAAAAACAACAAAAACGAAATAAACTGCGAATTCAACTTCAGACAAACGACGAACGACCGCACTGCGTGCACGCGAGACACTGGTAAGTTTCATAAGCGGCAACGTGGCCCTTGCTACCCGCTCAAAGTCAGGCCGTCATTGGCTGCCTGCCTGCGGTAGCTAGGCAACGGAAAGACGCTACCGAGCTGTCACTACCAAAGACTCGTCTCCCAGACTATAGAGTCGCAGATTGACGGTGACCAACTTTAAACAGAACTTGATAAATTTTCACACACACTTATTAAAAAATAATAACAGGCATAAAAATTACTTCACTTGGTTCTGGACTCTATTTACAATTAACAGTCTGAAGTTCCTTTGGTATTGGTACGTTAATCTTATTCTCACATATATCTCTGATACTTGATGAAAGTGTCTATACATTTATCTTCATGGCTATGTACAGGAATATGTTAATCTTATTAGGCGCAGACTGAAACTTGACTATAGACTGATATAGACAAATGTAGAAATCGTACAGACTGGTACAGACTAATGCAGACTGATATTGACTGGTGCAGACAAATGCAGACTGACTAATCGGAGGTCTGTATACTCGTTATAATACTTCGCGCGTTCATGTATCGCTGCGCGAGTGTGATCCGCGGGGACAAAAGGTTCTACGTTAGCAGCAATCTCATTGGCTGCGTTACATATTAATATGTGGATCGGCGGAAGCAGAATTTGGTCTATCTCTGTGGCAGCGCCATCTTGTAGCGCAGAGATGACCGAGCACTGCGCCTGCGCTGTTGTGCTTAGCGGGGCGCGCTCTAGTGGGAAAGTTGTGTATGCGCTGACTACGCGGCTTCTCACCCGGATAGTGAACAGCTGCCTCAGGACTGGATACTTCCCAGAGGCATGGAAGATTGCCAGAATAGTGCCAATACCAAAACCGGGCAAGGATCTCTCACACCCTGGCAGCTACAGACCCATAAGTTTACTGTCGACGCTGGGAAAGGTACTGGAACGTGTCCTACTGACACGCCTGCTGGACATCCTTGTGGCACACAACATCATCCGACCGGAGCAGTTTGGCTTCCAGGCGAAGCTATCGGCTGAGTTACAACTACTGCGCATCACGGAATCTATCCAGGACAATTTCAACAAGAAACGACATACTATTGGAGTCTTTCTCGATATAGAGAAGGCTTACGATAAAGTATGGCAACGCAACTTGATCGTCAAGCTCCGACGTACCACTCCCCTACCAGACTGCTATTTAAAACTTCTCGACAATTTTCTTCAGGATCGCAGATTATATGTTCGCATTGATGACAAGAATTCAACAACACGGCCTGTCCTTGAAGGACTTCCACAAGGATCGGTCATCTCTCCACTGCTGTTTAATTTATATATTAACGACCTCCCGACGGTGCCACATGTTACTGCCAGTTTCTATGCCGACGACACAGCGCTCCTGACTGCAGGCACCAGAATGGACCACCTCGTCACACGGATGCAGCGCCAACTAGATTTAGTGGACCACTGGACCCACATGAACAAAATAACGGTCAATGCAGAAAAAACCAAAGTTATTGTCTTCACACGTCGGAGACCCATCGTCAATGACCGCCTGCGGATATCAGACCAGTCACTCCCCTGGGCAACAACTGTAAAATACCTGGGAGTGCATCTAGACGCCAAACTGTTGTATAGTCATCACATTATGGAGAAGAAGACGTCTGGCCTCAAAATGCTGGGAGCTCTCCTCCCCTTTCTGAAGAGCTCATACCTCAGCCAACGCACGAAACTCCAGTTGTACCATGCCACAGTCGAACCATCCATTTTGTATGGATCGACCTCTTGGGGTACTACGTGTGCCACGAACTACAAGCAGTTACAGGTTGTACAAAGCAGATGCCTGCGATGGATCACAGGAGCCCAATGGTGGATCCGAAATCAAGACATTCATCGAGCCTTAAGCGAATCTTACCTCTCAGACAAGGTCAAGGAGAAGGCACGAACCTTATTTCGGAAGTTGGACATGATACGTGACAGTACACCACAACTCACCACAGTAGGGGCGGTAGAACCCTTACGCAACCACAAATATAAAGTACCGAAGGCGATAGTATTTGAGCCTCCGTAAATGATATCCCTACGTAATTCTCCATAATTTAAGGACATATCGTCCTTTAGCACTTCTACACACATGTTTTCAAACACACACCAAAAGCAGCGAGTTAAAGGACCCTTCTGTGTGCCCAAACTAAAGCTGAAAGAAGAATAAATAAATAAAGAGAAAATTTTTACCCCTTCCATTCCCTACAGAAGTAAAAATCAACGAAGTTGATCAGACTTCAGCACCACAAAAAAAAAAAAAAAAAAAAAAAAAAAAAAAAAAAAAAAAAAAAAAAAATGACTACGCGGAACTATGTACACAACAAATGGTTTCAGTAAAGATTTCTCAACACTTAAATTTATATAAAACTTTAACTTATTTCCATTATACAGAAAGTTTCGAGGCTTTTACTAATCAGCCACCTTCAGTTATTTATCTGGCCAAATAGTAAAACTTATTTTCTACTTCCAGTGTATGATTTTCTATTCTAAGTCCACCAGAATCAAGTGATTTAATTCTACTACCTTCCTCACCCTTGTTTAACTTCCGCTGCTATTCGCCATTGTTATTCGTCTTATAATTTCTCTTCAAGGCGCTAACCATTACGTTCACCTTATTTTACAACACCTTCGTCTTCTCCGACAGAGTTAAAATGTCAGCAACAAACGTCAGAGCTTTTATTTCTTCTAGCTGACCTTAATTCTATTTCTAAATTTCTCCTAAGTTTCCTTTACTGCTAGCTCAATGTACAAACTGAATAATATTGAGGATAGATTAAACTCCTCTCTCACTCCCTTCTTAACCACAAATTCCCCTCCATATGGTTCTAAAGTTATAACTGCAGTCTGGATTCTGTATGAGTGGTAGATAACATTTCACTTGCAACATTCCATCCCTAATTACTGTTTTCTAATCAGTATAGTGAAAGGTTTCCTCTATATCTACAAGTGCTATAAATATAGTACTGGGTTTCTTTATCTAATCTGTAACACACTGAAAACTCTAGCATAAAACAGTAAGCCCGTGTCCTCTGCCACGATCTGTTCGTATTCTCCTTCATAATTTGACGATTTTCCACCCTAGCTGTGCGTAGGTGGCCGGTTGTTGAACCTATGGACATTCGGGTTTCCCTGCTCCTTATTTCGGATCGACATTTATCTCTACACCTGCGGACATGCTGTCTTGTTAGTTATGTAAAGTCTATGGGACCGATGCTTCGATGGAATGATAACACTGTTACGATATTTGAAAACATATAGCTGGCTGTACACTGAACCAAAAAAAATCAAATGGCTCTGAGCACTATGGAACTTAACATCGGAGGTCATCAGTCCCCTAAGACTTAGAATTACTTAAACCTAACTAACCTAATGGCATCACACACATCCATGCCCGAGACAGGATTCGAACCTGCGACCGTAGGGGTCACGCGGTTCCAGACTGAAGCGCCTAGAACCGCTCGGCCACTCTGTCCGGTCTTTACACTCAACTTTTCGCCTTTGTTGAGCGGCTTACTCTAGAAACCACTCTGTCTAAATGGTGAATCCTAATGGGTAGGTCTTATAGGTGTGGAAGTCGTCAACCACATGCAATGGAGTACTTTCTTCTAATGAAGTAGGGCATATTGGCAGAGCTATGGTGTAGAAGGACCATACAGTCGTGCCGAAGCGCGTGCTTTGTCTGGCATTAAGAGAGCGTAAAACTTATACAGATGGGACAACCTGGTCGTAATTGGTGGAAACCTGTGACAGACTGCATTTATTTAAATCCTTAGAATGGGGAATATAGTGGGAGTTGGTCAACACTTTAGCCGGCAGAAATAAAGATCTTTTGGTAACGACAGTTTAGAAGTTTGGAAGATTGTGGTGACGGAACAAGAGGAGGAGTACTGTCTGTAACTAACAACTATAGCCACTCCACATTTACCTCTCTTTCTACTGACAGCAGACTAACGCTTAGAAATGGGATGTTAGAATTTTTCAAATACGCTACTCGTAAACAAAAACACAATGAGCTGTACTCTTCCAGACGTTTGAGTTTCTCAACCGGTACAACGAATTCATTACCTGTAAAATGATTCTTACTTAATTTTCCCCTTATATTTCAGCAGAAATGGGCATGCTAGCTACGACGGGAGAGTGGTTGTATAACTCGTCTTGAGGGGGAATTGGGGGAGGTATGGTGGTTTTTCTTCCGTGGGTATCCATCAATATCTATGTCTCGAGTACTTGTAACATTTTCAAAATCGATTCTCAGTATCAGTGAAGTATGGTCGGCTGGATTTCATCTTACTCTTCTTGATTTTTAGTTCCTCACCATGTTTTTAGCTTTCTGTAGTGGTGATGGTACAGGAAGTTTCTGATACATAATAAATGGCTCTGAGCACTGTGGGACTTAACATCTGAGGTCATCAGTCCCGTAGAACTTAGAATTACTTAAACCTAACTAACCTAAGGACATCACACACATCCATGCCCGAGGCAGGATTTGAACCTGCGACCGTAGCGGTCGCGTGGTTCCAGACTGAAGCGCCTAGAGCCGCTCGGTCACACTGGCCGGCTCTGATACATACCTCAGGTGTTTTGTGTCTGCCCGGAGGAATGAAAAGTTGATTTTGGGGTACACGCTTCTGTAAGAATTATTGGTAACAAGGAGAAGACACCAGATCTTATCACATATGCAACATTTAAACATAATTCGTAAGTGAAAGTCTGTGATACGTCGTTTCGCCCACCGACGGTGAGGTGTTTTCGAGCAGCATTAATTAGATTCACTTCCAGTAAGTTATTTGCCTTGTGAAAGTGATCTGTTTCGATATGTGTATGATTGACCAATTCAGAAGGAGAAGTTACATAACGCTTGGGAAGTGATATTTGACTTTATATGTCAAGGTCAAATCCATTGGACAGTGGAAGCGTAAGGATAAACTTTGGATATGTAAGAAATGTGGATATGCGGTAGCACCTTCCGCTATTTTTCTGACTGTTTAGTAACCTGGGAGCCATGAAGTTCAGTACGAGGGCAGATACTGTAGATATATTGCAGCGTTATTATTTCCCTTTTTTACCCACAGAATTGCGCAAACTTCTGCCTTGTAGCAGATTTGTCTATTTATTATGAGCATCTTATATCTGCTTTTCTGGGATAGATACTTGCATCCTACGCACCTCAGTAGCACGTCGCTTCTAGCGAAATTTCGACACCATCGACTTATTCAACCTTAACGTCTGCCAAGAATATTCCAACGACAATCTCTGTCGACAATGTCTTTCCTTTCACATTGTCATTATCAACAAATCTGGTGGCCTAAACAGTAAACAAATTCTTCGACTTAAGCTTCCTCAATGGCATTACATCGGTGTGCTGGAAAGTAATTCCTCCGAATCTTTTATGTGAAAACTCTTAAAGCTTTTTGAATAAAACATATGTTATTAACATTTTAAATCTTTATGCTTCATATTTACGTATTTATATCTCAACGTAGTCACCATGGCAACGAACACATTTCTCCCAACGAGAGACCAGTTTGCTGATACCGTCTTTGTAAAGTATCCGTCTTTGTTGACGGAGCCACAACATCACATCAGCTTGCGCCGTCTTCATCACTAGCAAACTGAAATTGTCAATGCTGTTCTTTAAATTTTCGACACAGATGAAAATCAGACGGGACCAAGTCGGTACTGTATGGCGGTTGGTCGATGACAGCGAATCCAAGGCGTCGAATTGTTGCAATGTCGCAGAGCTCGTGTATAGCCTGGCATTGTGATGTTGAAGGTGAGGGTGCTCAGAGTGTCGACGAAATCTTAGAATTATAAACTCCATTACAGCACGCTGTTTCTCACGCATCGATATAGCTACCGCCAAGTTACACGATAGATTTCGGAGCCCATAAGCGGCTGAGGGTGGAAAATAGGACCAATGCAGACATGAAGAATGAAGAAGTAGTATGTTAATAGCGTTTTATTTACTTAATAACTTTAAAGGCTTTCACATAAAAAATTCGGAGGCATTACTTTCCCGCACGACTTCGTACTTTGAAGCGGAGCGTAGCACAATGTAGTACGAGCAAGTTAGTTACTGCTGCTACCGAGAACTCAGACAGTTTTGCCATTTAATGCATCTCTTGTGATGTGACGGGGTGTAACAAAATATGGGGTCAAACTTCGCGACGTTTGTATATGATACGTTGACAACAGAATCACGTGTCCGTAAATAACAAAAAAATGGCTCTGAGCACTATGGGACTTAACATCAGTGGTCATCAGTCCCCTAGAACTTAGAACTACTTAAACCTAACTAACCTACGGACATCACAAACATCCATGCCCGAGGCAGGATTCGAACCTGCGACCGTAGCAGTCACGCGGTTCCGGACTGAGCGCCTAGAACCGCTAGACCACCGCGGCCGGCAGTAAATGAGATCCTACGACGCTACAAACCGTCCAATTTTACGGGGAAACTCGTACCGCTAGACCAACACTTCAGCAGCAGACCTAAGATTGTGTTCTCCGCGGCAATGTACGAGCAGGTCGCGTCCGTCGCCATCTCGCGTCCTAAATTTCCCAGAAAGGGGAAAGATTCCGCATCAATCCTCTATTTCTGCCCACTATTCTTAATCTCCTGTGCCTGCAAGATAATGAATACGATGGTCAAAAACGGATTACAGTTCTTTTTAGAACATGACAAAATACTTCACAATAGAATATTTGAGTAGCGCGCCGACCGCTGTGACCGATCGGTTCTAGGCACCCGGGCCGGCCGTGGTGGCCGTGCGTTTCTAGGCGCTTCAGTCCGGAACCGCGGGACTGCTACGGTCGCAGGTTCGAATCCTGCCTCGGGTATGGATGTGTGTGATGTCCTTAGGTTAGTTAGGTTTAAGTAGTTCTAAGTTCTAGGGGACTGATGACCTAAGATGTTAAGTCCCATAGTGCTCAGAGCCATTTTTTTTTCTAGGCACCTCAGTCCGGAATCACGCTGCTGCTACGGTCGTAGGTTCGAATCCTGTCTCGGGTATGGATGAGTGTGATGTTCTTCGGTTAGTTAGGATTAAATAGTTCAAAGTTCTAGGGGACTGATGACCTCAGATGTTAGGTCCCATAGTGCTTAGAGCCATTTGAACCATTTGAACCATTTGAGTTCTTCAAAAATATCTGTTCATTATATTCACTAAGTTCTTTCGCTGTAGGTAAGCAACTAAATTTTTCGGACAATCTATATACGTCTGCAGCATTTCTAGATACACTGCTCGGAAAAAATAGTACACCCTTTTAGAAGTCTCCGGTTCACTCAAATTTTATTGTTGAAACAGTGCGTATGAAGTATATGAAATAATTACATTTACAGATCAATAGCACAAGCGGTTCTGAAGTACCAGTTACCGAAACAGGCTGAAACGCGAAACACATGTTGTGGTTGGCAGGAGAGCCAACACCGTGTTACTAGAGGAAGCCGAAAGGCACGCGTTTTAGCTCACGCAGGCTGGTGTGAGGTCTGGAACAGGACAAGGAAATTAGAATTTAGAAAAAACGGACGTAGCTGGTGGAATACTTAACTTTAATCCATTAATGGTGAACGTCGCTCTTGACGGTACATGCTTCACAGTATCAATAGTAACTGGTAATGGCGGCTTGCTAGGTCGTAGCAAATGACGTAGCTGATGGCTATGCTAACTATCGTCTCGGCAAATGAGAGCGTATTTTGTCAGTGAACCATCGCTAGCAAATTCGGTTGTACAACTGGGGCGAGTGCTAGGAAATCTCTCTAGACCTGCCGTGTGGCGGCGCTCGGTCTGCAATCACTGATAGTGGCGACACGCGGGTCCGACGTATACTACCGGACCGCGGCCGATTTAAAGGCTACCACCTAGCAAGTGTGGTGTCTGGCGGTGACACCACAACACCCGTATTACTACGTGAGGTAGCCTACGTGGGCGGCAGTGGAAGCACTGGCTCTGGAATCCAGTCGACTGTATATATAGCGAATTCGGTATTGGGATGCATTATGCCACTCCTGCTCTAACTATTCATGTAGTTCTGTAAGAGTTATGGGTTGACGAGTCTCCGTTCTCTTCTCATCACATATGGTTGACTGGACATAAGTCCAGAGATCGTGCTGGTGAGGAAGCTACTGCATGTCTTGCGAAGCACGTTGAATTTCACGGGCAATGTGTGGGCGAGCATTATTCTCTTGGAGAAAACTTCAACTTCTTGTTTGCAAGAACGGCAAAAGAACCGCTCTAACATTCTGCACGCACCGAGCGTCCCTCCAGAAACACCAGAGATGAACTAGAGCCGTAGCTTACAGGACCCGAAACCGTAAATCCCGTGGTGGGGCCAGTCTGTCTTGGACAAATCCACTGTACGAGACGGCGTCCACCTGGTCTACGATGTACGCGTGGATGACAATCACTTGCGTGCAGCTAGAATCTGGTTTCATCGCTGAAGACCACAAAGCACCACTCCAAGTGAACCTCTGACGGAACCAGTCGAGCCGTGCATGTTGACGATGTGGCTTGAGTGGAAACGGGCTAGACGTGTGCATGTCGAAAGTTCCACTGCTAATAACAGGTTCGCAACAGGTTGTGTTGACACGTCTGGGCCAACAAGCCCTCTCATCTGTGCTGTGGTAGCTGCACAATCTGCCACTGCTGCCGTAATAGTGTAACGATTCTGGCGAGCGTCTGTGCTGTGTGGACGTCCAGAACGGAGTCTAGAGGTGTGAGACTGTTCACGTGGCCGCTGATACCAGCACGTTGCACAACTGACGCACCACGTACAACTTGTGTGGCAGTTCTCCGAAAGGACAATCTCTCCACTAAGAAGGCCACGATTTTACCCATTTCAGACTCCCTTAGTTGGCTGTAGAAAGCCCGATTGCCTCTCAGTGGCATGGTTGCCTACTTGCTTCACACGTTTGCAGCACACTGAGCCTTCTGGCAGCGGCTATTTCCTCTTAAAGGGCAGACACATGGTGCTCTAATAGGTATGCCACTATGCTATCTGGTGACGGACGATACTGAAACCACTATAAGTACATTTACTATCCCGCAGGTGGCATATGCCGACATCGGGTCAAAAGCGACGTCGTGTTTCCAGGTGTACTAAATTTTCCGGCAGTGCGTGAAGAATGCGTACAGAATTGTGGATATTTCTATAAGACGACAAACGCTATGTGATCCGGGTGTACCACCGAAAATAGTCAATTGGTATTCGCATTTACTGCTTTACAGGATCTTGCGATTAAGCAGATCGGACAGGAAGCTGATATTCAGAATCGTCTACAATGGTTTACCACCTTATCCTGTCACGCTTAGGCAGTATGCAGACAAGTTTGCGATACATGTTCATGCACTAGGACCAAAACCGTGAATTCAACTACCTGCAACGAGATGTCAGTGGCATGTAAATGAAATACTCGGGTACTCGAGATAGGAATAGATGTTGTCCCTCAGCAATGCTATCTGGCTGTCTTTACTAAGCACAGGATAGGCAACAACGTAGTTTCCTTGCTGATTTATAGTAAAACCATTTTAACATCTACCCACGTTAAACTCTTAGGTAAGCGGCTAGACATCCCATTGTCGTGGCACAAACATATCAACGAACTGAAGCCTAAGGTACGTACGAGAATTAACACGATGAAAGCTTCGCCCTGCAATGACTGGGGAGCCAAACCTAGGACTCCACTATATCTGTATAAAGCGTTAATTAGGAGAAAGATGGAGTATGGCTGCATGTTGTATGAATGCGCTCCCCGTCACAATTTAAGATTCTTGACCGTATATGGCTCTGAGCACTATGGGACTTACCTTCTAAGGTCATCAGTCCCCTAGAACTTAGAACTACTTAAACCTAACTAACCTAAGGACATCACACACATCCATGCCCGAGGCAGGATTCGAACCTGCGACCGTAGCGGCCGCGCGGTTCCAGACTGTAGTGCCTTTAACCGCTTGGCCACCACGGCCGGCTACCGTATATAATCAGCAGCTCTGCGAGGCTATATTAAAACAACACCTATATCTGTCAAGCAAGCGCAGGTGGCCAGTCCTCCACTCGCTCTTATGTTGTCCATACATTTTGAGGGTCAGATCCTCCGTCAGTTACCCACTACATTGGAAACTACCTCTATTACTACATATGCTACCGACTAAGTCATTCTGGTCTAAGAAACACAAACCTCTCATAACAGTATTATGTAGCATGGAAAAATCCTGGAACATTCGATACTAAAATGTTACCATAAGTTCCGCAGTGGACATGTGGTGTCAAGCAAACGATACCTCTTTAAAAATTCCTCCTGCTTTGTATGATTGTGATATCTAAAACATCCGTTACCCCGAGTGAACGTAAAGCTTCTACACTGTCAGAATTGGATGGTAACTTGAATGACTAGTACAGATTGTACACCGATGGTCCCACAATGTATGTCTCTGCAGAGCCGCGTTTTTTGATGATCAAAGAGGATGTGAACGATATTTCCTGGTACCTACTGAACCGTCGATATTAACACCGGAGTTGCATTCCATTCATCAAACTATAATTTACATAGTAAACTTACAAGTCGACAAGGTTCTATCTAGAATTTACTGAGACAATAAATGACCTAAACTCTCTTACGAGGGAGCAGATGTCAAAATTGTTAGTCTTTTGGCACTCGATATTTTCCGAATTCGCAATCTATCAAATCAGCGGCGTGAACACATTCATCTTCAGTGGATACCGGGTCATGTCATGATTAGTGGCAAAGAACGTGCAGATCAACGTGCGGAAATGGTGCAACATCTATTAGCCGTTGACGTACCCCTACGATACAGTGATTTTCTTAATGGACTCGCCAGCCAAGAAAAAACGGAATGGTCAGAGTTATAGGACATAGAACGTAACGAGAAAGGCACATTGTATTGGACAGGTCAGTAACAGATTCCACGTTACTCATAGTTTCTCAACTTAGTGCTCACGATAAGAGAAATTTCTTATTCTTAACAGAATACGAGCAGTTCATATGAATACCAATAAAACGAGCCAGTTGTTAAAATTAATTCCCCTTACAAGTTGTGATTCCAGTCTCGTTGACGGAGAAACACTCCGCATATTTATAGAACGTAATAAATACGATCATACAAGAACAGATATACTGTACAATATTTTAGAATTTAAGAATTATTTTTCACTTAGAAAATCCCTTATTTCTGTGGATACGTCCTTTGCAAATGTGTTTGCCATTACATTCCTCTTTGTGAAAGAGAACCTTAAAATTTAAAGATATCTTGAATGTTTTATTATGTACCCATATGATTCGACTTTATGCTAAAATTTCGTTGCTTCTATTGTAGTGGTGCAGTCAGGCCAACGTACTGTGTTGATGTCTTATCTAGCTTAATTACGTTTAATACTTTGTGATAAAATCAGAACAATGTCCTGTTTGTAATAATTGTATCTTGTGAAATGGGATCTTCCTGAAACCAAATGAAATAAAAAAATATACAGGGTGATATTTTCTACTGTGTGCAGACTCTAGGGATTGATCGGTGAGAGGATACGGAACAAAAAAAGATCTAATGAAGTTACGTCCGGAAATGCAAGGTAGCCATGCTGAAGACCATTTATTCAATCTTACTTTGTTACAGAGGCTGCGGTTTATTACGCGCTGCACCATGCAGCCACAGTTACAATATGCATCGTCTACTCCTATGGGGTGATACTGTTCCTCATACGTCATACCCTGGGGCCATCTCCTGCCACAGTAGCTGGTAATGGGGAGTTCGATTTACTTCTCTTGCTGACCCAACTTGTAGAGGCTGTGATACAGTGTTGTACACGATGGTTCCGTATTCGAATCGAGGACTTGCCGACGTGGTGTTTACATACGGAAAGGCAAATGGCAACGTATCAAGAGACCTATCCCCGCCAACAACAACCACACAATTCAATGTTTGCAACAGTGTTTCGCCGTTTGTCCGAGACAAGGTCGTTCCAGGAAGCAGGAAATCATGAAGGACGTATCCGAAATGTTCGGATACCAGACCTGGAGGAAAATTTGACTAATACTGTGGAAGGCGACCGCCGTGTCTGTAGCAGGCAGTTGATCCGTTAATACAGGGTAAGCCAGACACGACCGTGTGGAAAATTCCCTATGACGATTGTTACTACCCTTATCACTTACAGCGTGTCAAGGCTCACTAGCGACAGAGTTTCCACATCGGGAGCAGTTTTGACACTGGTTTTTTCGTCAATCAACCACGATTCCGGAATTTGTGTCATCCATCCTACTCACAGATGTGGTCACCTTAGCGCGGAGTGGTATCTTCAACTTTCATGACAGTCATTTGAGTATGCAGAACGCCCATGGTATGGTGATAGCGAATCATCAGCATGGGTTCAAAAATGGCTCTGAGCACTATGGGACTTAACATTTATGGTCATCAGTCCCCTAGAACTTAGAACTACTTAAACCTAACTAACCTAAGGATATCACACAACACCCAGTCATCACGAGGCAGAGAAAATCCCTGACCCCGCCGTCAGCAATGGTGCAGGCGGAATGTGTGGGCCGGGATAAGTGGCGACTTTATTTTGGGACCAGTCTTCCTTCCATGTCGCCTAAAGGCGAAAACTATCGGTATTTCTAGCGGGTGCCTTTGTCTCCCCTGCTGGAAGAAGAGCCATTGCTCCAGCCCACATCTCCGTTAACGTCAGGAAGCATCTCAACCGTGTCCTCCCTCGTCGGTGGATCGGACGAGGGGGTCCAGTTGCATAGCCTGCTCGTTCACCGGATCTCAACCCGTGCGGTTTCTGGTTATGGGCCCATCTCAAAATTATCGGATATGCAGAGCTCATTCCAGATGTGGAGACACTGGAGCAGCGTATTCACGCTGCCTTTGACACTATTCGGATGCAGGCTGTCCGATGTGAACGTGTGAGACGGAACATGTTACGGCTTGTAAACGCAAGCGTTGAGGCACATGGAACCCATTTTCAATACATACTGCAACTGTGGCTGCATGGTACAGCGCGTATTAGACCGCAGTCTCTGTAACAATGTATGACTCAATAAACGGTCTGTAGTGTGGAAACCATGCATTTCCGGACATAAGTTCATTAGACTGTTTTTATTCCGTATACTCTCATCGTTCATTCCCTAGAGTTTGTACACGGTGGAAAAAATCACTGTAGCGGTCAACGATATAGTTTTAATTTCTGCTCGCACTCCTTCACTGTACATATTCATTTCTCTGCCGGAGGTTTGAGACGGTAAAAGACTTTTCCCTAGAACTTCGACGCACTGTAGCGTCGTTAGATAACTTTTCCGGTCATGGATTTCCAGTGCGATTTTTTTCTCAAGGCACCATTTGAAGCCCTCGAGGTGTTCTGGTATGCTTTTATTACACGCCATATATGAAATTTGATTTACACACATCAACAAAAGTTTTTGAATATCACAGAGTTTACTACGATGATTTCTTATAGTACACCCATTAGGGTTTGTACAATACCTTATTAACGAAATAGCATAATTCATTCTGAAAACAAGAATGATTTTGGTTAGTTACAAAAAATCATTATCAAAGGAAGCAGACTCTCTCCTAAGTGTACATGCTGAAAACAAAAACAGTGAAAATCTTTATTTCATGATGATTATCAGTCTTTAGTAGTGAGTATGACATCCCTACATATCAGTGGGTTCTTCCACTCTGCAAGGCATGCTCCAGATGAGACAACCAACTTTATCTTGAGGTATGAGGTCCCACTCCTCAATGGCAGCTGCGGTGAGGTTCTGCAGTTTGTCGGATGGATTCGGACGCTGTGCAATGGCGCCATTCAGCAGGTCCCATGCATGTTCAGTCGCATTCATGTTTGGGGACTCTGCTGGCCAATGCATTCGGTTGATGTTGCATCTTCGAAGATAGCGTGACACTGCTAGAGTACGGTGCGGTCTTGCATTGTCATCGGCTAGGATGAAGTTGTCACCGACTTCATGTCTGTAGGGTTTTACAGTCTTTTGTAGGACCTCTTGGAGGACGAGTCAAATTACCATATATAGTAATTAGAGGGGTCCGCTCTCCCATCATTACTGCCGATCAGAACATTACACTCCCACCTGCAAACGGATTGATCTCCTGAACGTACCGGTTTTCCTGGTGTCGCTTAGCGCTTCAAATGGTTCAAATGGCTCTGAGCACTATGCGACTTAACTTCTGAGGTCATCAGTCGTCTAGAACTTAGAACTAATTAAACCTAACTAACCTAAGGGCACCACAAACGTCCATGCCCGAGGCAGGACTCGAACCTGCGACCGTAGCGGTCGCTCGGTTCCAGACTGTAGCGCCTAGAACCGCACGGCCACTCCGGCCGGCGCTTAGCGCTTCTCCAAACCTTAACACAACCAGTGTCCGGTTGCAAACCAGTCATGGTCTCGTCAGTAAATATGACATTGCTCTCTTCTGCAGTGGTCCAATGTTGATGTGGAGCAGCCAAGGTCCTTCGATTGCGTCGGTTCCGTTGGTTCACTGCAAAACTTCTCTTTGGTGCTCTGGAATGAAGACTACCCTGATGCAATATTCTACGTTCTATTTGGTCTGAGATACGAATCACTGTTGCCCGGCAGAAGTCGTTCCCAAAATTTCTGGCAGTCGATGTTGGGCGCCTGCGAATCGACGTTGGGGGAAACGATCCTGCATTGGAATCATCATACAAGGACCGGCCACTGCGAGATCTGTTGTTCACATTTCCCGTTTCTCTGTAATTTCTTCACACCTTAGACACAGCTCTATGAGTGACATGTAACCGTTCGCCAACATCTGGCTGTGTACGAGCTGCTGAAAGAAAAGCCTCTATCCTCACTATCAGAGTGTTGTATGCTTCTACGTGGCATGTTACTGCAGTGCTGAACACAAACTGAATGAAGCTATCGTTGATACCAGACTGCCAGGGTGTGCCACTGCTTCAGTGGTATGATTATATGACTGGGAAACGGCCACAGAGCATGCCAGTAGTAAACAATATCCAGGATATGGGCTCTAACTGGATAATGCATTGCGTGCCTATGTCATTGGGACCTCTAGTATGTTAGACTAGGTTTTACGATAGTAGTCCAAACTTTCGTTGAGCAGTTTCGCCACTCGGTAAGCTCATATTTTTGCACCAGACAGCATTGCGGGACGGTGTCAAATGACTTCCTGAAGTCAAGGAACACGGCATCAAACTGAGAGCCGTTGTCTACAGCACTATGGATCTCACGGAGGAGTAGAGCGATCTGGGTTTCGGTAGATCCTGTTTGCGAAATCCATGTTTATTTTTATAGCGGAGATTTTCGTTCTCCAAGAGCTTCATAAATCTTTAACATAAAACATGTTCTATAATTCAACAGAAGACATCAACGATATTGGCTTGTAATTATGTGTATCTGTCCTACGACTCTTTAAAAAAAACGGAATGACCGGTGCTTTTTTCCAGTCGCTAGGTACCCTTCGCCTCTCCAGTGTGCTGCGACAAACTATTGCTAAAAGGGGAAAAAGTTCTTTCGCATAATCTTTGTAGAACCTTACAGATGTCTCATCTGGTCCTCATGCCCTTCCACTACTAAGCGACTGTAGTTGCCAGACGAAGATTTGAACCCAGCTCTTCACTATTCCGAATTGATTACTGCAATCACTGCTTTACTTCGTTTGAAACGAGCGATCTGGCGTAGTGGTTAGCACACTGGACTCGTATTCGTGAGCCGGCCGGAGTGGCCGAGCGGTTAAAGGCGCTACAGTCTGGAACCGCATGACCGCTACGGACGCAGGTTCGAATCCTGCCTCGGGCATGGATGTGTGTGATGTCCTTAGATTAGTTAGGTTTAAGTAGTTCTAAGTTCTAGGGGACTTATGACCACAGCAGTTGAGTCCCATAGTGCTCAGAGCCATTTTTTTCGTATTCGTGAGATCATCTGTTCAAAGCCCTGTCCGGCCATCGCAAGTTAAGTTTTCCATAATTTCCCTAAATATCTCCACAGAAATTCCCGGACGGCTTCTTTCACAAACCTAGCTTGTACACTGTCACTAATGATCGCACTGTCGACTTCAAACTCTGTTCTTCCTTCCTTTTGATTTTGCTTTCTTTATTGAATCGTCTGGAGTTGATCGCTAACACAGAAGGAGATCGACTCCACAATTTTAAGGTAGGACGTCGAAGCCCACCATTCCCGAAGACTACAGTGCTTTATTATTCCATATTGTCAGCTACGAGACTAAATCAAGACATCTATTTTAATACACATAGTTCTGTAACAGAATTATCGCTTAGAGATTTCGAGAAGCTAAATTGCGAATAATTTCTCTTCACTGAAGCAGATGCGAGGATGTTAGCAGACATTTCTTATAGATACATAATTCTCAGGTGTGTCAGTGTATGAACCGTACAATCGATCTACCCAAAGACGCTCCTGGCGAATGCAGAAGTATATCTGCCCACCATAATAATCTAGTAATCTATACTTTTAATTAAAATGAAAACAGAAAGAGTAGGTCTCCAAATCTCATTTGAAAAAACACAGTATATGACTAGCAACAAACTGGCACCCAAACTTTTGGAAACTAAGTATGGAAAAATCAAAAGAGTTTCGCAATTCAAATATTTAGGTGAAACAATCTCAGAGACTGGTCTAGAAAAAATTGGAAATGAAATTCGTTGTCAAAAGATGGAGACAGCTTCTAGACTTACAAAAGACATCTACAACAAAAAATGTCTCTCGAGGTACTCTAAATTGAGACATTACAACACGGTCATAAAACCAGAGTGCCTTTATGGGGCTGAAACGCAAATTTTAAACAGAAAAAAGGACATTCAAGAAATCCAAAAAAGAGAAAGAAAAGTAATCAGAAAAATTCTAGGTCCAAAATATACTGAAGAAGGAACATACAGGCTAAGAGCAAATAGTGAAATTCAACAATACACCAGCATATATTCGGATATGAAAAAACACAGATTAAAATTTTATGGGCATATTAAAAGAATGGATGCTACCAGACTAACTAAACAAGTAGTGGAATTCTACGAAAATCGAAGTAAAGCTAAATTTGAGACAATAAAATGGATTGCTGCTATAAAAGAGGACATGAAAGAGGCAGATATAAAACAAGATGAAATTCAAGACAGAAAATTATTTAGGCAAAAAATTCATGACTGGGTAGTTGGTCAAGCTGAAAAGCCAAAGAAAACTGGAACCACATGGTCTGATGAAAGGAAAAGAGCTCATTCCGAGAGAATGAAAACAATTTGGGCAGAGAGAAAGTCTAAAAGAAAATAACTGAATGCCCCGTGATTGTACTTCGCGTGGTCCAGTAGGGCCCAAACGTGAATAATAATAATAATAAAACATCATTTCTACATGTACAAATTAATAGAGTGACAGTATGGAAACAAAACCTCTTACGCAGTGTATATTCACGAGGGTTGTCCAGAAAGTAAGTTCCGATCGGTCGCTAAATGGAAACCACAGTGAAAACCAGAAACATTTTATTTTCAAGAGTTAGCTACACCTTCCAAATACTTCTCTACATAGTCGCCCCTCCGACTTAGACATACCTAATTTCCAACACCATGGTCATAGAAGGCAGCCGCCTGTGCTTTCTGATATTTCTCTACGCTGGTCTATAAGCGTAGCCTGCGCCCAAGTATTGTCTTCGTATCTATCGTTTCATGTGAACAGAGATGATACTCAGGACGAGCCAGTTAGGGCTGTGTTGTGGGTGATCGAACACTTCCCACCGAAAAGGCTGCAGGAGCGTCTTCACTGCCCCTGCAGAGTGCGGCTGAGAATTCCCATGAAGAAGGAAGTGCATGGCAGTTGTGTTAGGTGGGCTGTATTCATTAAGGCGAAGCCTCTCAGTGGGCCCTCCTACTACATCTTTGTTCTAGGCACATTTACTCGCTCACAGTGCGCTCACAACTGAAAAGAGCGTCTTGTGCGATCGACGGTCATACTAGAGACACTACCTAACACATCTGTGCAAAGTTTCATTGGATTTTCACTGTGGTGTTCATTTTGCGACCGATCGGGACTTACTTTCCGGACAACCCCCTTATGTAGGTGTGTGTGCATGTGCATGTGCGTGTGCGTGCGTTTCTCGTAGTTCCGTATTTAGTTATGAGCATCATGTTACTAACCAAAGGAATAGGAAAGATAAATGAAAGTCATTTAGGAAAGGTTAATGCACCAGTAGAGAAGGAAAATTGGAAATTGGTGGCAAGTTCCTATGGGAGCAAACTGCTGATGTCATCGGATTCTAGGTTTACACACTACTTAATCTAACTTAAACTATCTTACGCTAAGGACAGTACATACACCCATGCCTGAGGGAGGACTCAAACCTTCGACAGGGGGAGCCGCACGGCTACTCCGTGCGACAGGGCAGAAGCTAACACGTAACGCTTCATAACGGAAAGCACGAAAAAAATAGCTTTTTCACGAAATTTTTTGACCTAGGAAGAGCGTTCGATAATGTTAGGTGGTCCAGTGTGTTGGATACTCTCAGAAAATTATGTAGACAGTAACGTGAAAGACAGGTAATATACAACATGTGGAAAAGAGGGAGCGATAAGAATGGAAGGTGAACAGAGAAGTGATCGGATTAATTAAGAAACGGTAAGGGTGCAGTATTTATCCTTTACTTTTCAGCTCCTATATCGAAGAAGCGTTGAAAGACGCAAAACCAATTCTCTGAAATGGGATTAGACATCAGGATGAAGGGATGTCAATGACTTTACTATTCTATTTGAAACTAAAAAGGAACTTCTCAACAGGTTGAATGGAATGAACAATTTACTGAGACCAGAGTATGAAAAGAGAGCAAATGAAAGAAAGATGGAAGCACTGAGGTGCTACACACACGAGTTAAGCTACAAACTTAACATCAGGACCACGCACTAGTCCGTGTGAAGGAATTCTACTAACCTGAATGAAAAATAATGAACCAAAGATATAATAAGTGGACTGACAGAGACAAAGAGAGCATATCTTGTCAAGAAAGGTTCGATTGTAGCAAAAATTGGTCCTCATTTGAGATACGAATCTCTGTATATGTACTTCTGGAACACACCTTTGCATAGAAGTAAGTAATGGATACTGAGGTAGTGGGAAAAGACGAGAATTGAAGCGCCTCAGACGTCGTGTTACAAAATAATGCTGAAAATTGTGCGTACTGATAAGATAAGAAATTAGGAGGGTTTCCGCAGAATCGAAAGTGAAAGGAATATGTGCAAAACACCGACTAGAATCAGACGCCGGGTGGTAGGACACACGATAACATTTGAGGAAACAATTGTCATGGTACTAGCGAGAGCCATAAGGGGATAAAACAGTTGGGGGAGACAGAGACTCGAAATGGTTCAAATGGCTCTGAGCACTATGGGACTTAACTTCTGAGGTCATCAGTCCCCTAGAACTTAGAACTAGTTAAACATAACTAACCTAAGGACATCACACACATCCATGCCCGAGGCAGGATTCGAACCTGCGACCGTAGTGGCCGCGCGGTTCCAGACTGTAGTGCCTAGAACCGCTCGGCCACTCCGGCCGGCAGACAGAGATTGAAATATAAAAATGATGTGATTGAGGATAGTTTGTATAGCTGCTCCTCTCAGATGATAAGCTATCAAACTTGTTTTTACTTAAAGGACATGAGTTTTTGCTTAAACGCATCAAATTACTACATTTAAAATATTTCCGATTACGATTTCGGCCTTTCGGAAAATAACAGTGTAAGCTTGTTGCGCTGGTAGTGCTGCATGACTCAAACGTTGAAATTGCAATCATAGTCTTTCCAAATGAAGTAATTTTAAGTCAAACGTGAGTAGTTTCCATTAAAAAGTTCTATAACACTATGAACCCTATTCATAAGGGATAATCAAGTATCTTCCGTTGTTTCCCAAATTAGAATATAACGTTCAGAAAGTACGTCCTACAGCGTCGCTGACTATACACACAGAAGTAAGTGATCTGAGTTTTACGTAACCGAAACCTCCTGCCTCACAGGAAGCAATGTTACAGCCGCCATATGAATTGCACTTGTCTGAAATTCGTATGTGCGTCGAGCAGTCGGCGACAGGGCTGTTTGAAGCACTTCGCAGCTTCCGCCTGGTGCTTCACAACTGCGTGGGGAGGGGCGAGCGCAACACGGCCGGAGAGTGAAGCAGAACATAAATAAGATCGCGCAGGAACTGGAACACTTCCGACAAGATTTTACTCTCTCTGAGATTACTTGGCGGCACTCGCCGCCTATCAATCCACTCGCCAACTCGTCGCTTAGATGGACCCAGCCACACCACACACTCCAGAGATAGCCTCCGCATGTATAGGCTTAAATAACACAATGGCTTCTATGTTCGGTCTACGCAAATGCCTTCTTTACTTCTATGCTGATCTGGAGATAACTTTTTATTTCTGAAGCGGTCTTCAGAAATATAACCTGCACTTTATAAATATTTGTACAGTTATTTTGTGAGTAAAAATGAACTAAAAACTTAATGGATATACTTTGGCTCTATTTTCACTGAACTTTAAAGTGATAGTGGAGTGTTAGGAAGCAACTACTCCTATTTTACATTATAACTGATTATAGAGGTCATAATTTTTTTTAACCGAGTTAAGTGTAAAGTTATACTTCCATCCAGCAAGTTTATGAAACCTGCTCCTGCATACAGCTTTTGAAACCAAAATACACCTCCTGCTTATTATCACCAAAACATTTTGCTATAAATCTTGACAATTACGTCCTCAGCTGCAAGAGGTAGTATACCAAACAACATACACCACACTATAGTTTTATTTTGCCACTTAAATACTCCACTTATTATACTTCCGTTCAAGAACATTCAATCGTTAAATTATAAAGTGAAGCGAATTTTTTTTAAAAGTTCATACTACTTAAAAGTTACACAAAAAAATTTTAGGTTTAGGAACACGTTATCGATGAACTTTTGTAAGACCTTCACCGCCAGTGTTTTGCAAAATGGGAATAATCTTCATGTGCCATGAAACTGACCAGCTGCAACACTGAACGTAATAAATTTTTTCCAATGAATCAAATGACTGCTGTTCGGAATGTATTTTGGCGAAAATGTTAATCGATACTAAAGGCACTGAATAAATCACACTCACCCACCAATTTTATTTATTTATTTACTTGTTTTACCTGGTATCGTTTCTACTAATGCTCAGTGTAACACAGTCAGTGGTCAAAGGCAAGATGAATTTTTGCCACAAAGCGATCAGTGTCGTGCACAATTTGATGTGTAAGTACATATTACGTTTGTACCCTAAACTCTCGGCTAATGAAGCTGCAACACCTGGAACGATATCAAATGATGAACTTCTACTAGTTATGCGTAAACAGTTTAGTCGCAACTTTTAGTGTGTCATTAGGTATACAATGCATTTCGGACCCTATGGGCCATCATCAGGTGTAATTTTTCTTAATACATGTTTTATTTTTTCTCTTGGATGAGGTGAAACGCATATTCCACATAACCCGAGAAAAGCGTTTTCTATGTTCTAGCACCAGCATACATTATTTTCTCCATGGTTTTCGTATATATTACTTAATTCAAGAGACCATCTGTGAAGTGTTTACAAACATACGTATGCGAATGTGTCTCTTCAATGAAGTGATATATACGAAAACGACGGGGAAAATGATGTATGCTGGTGCTAAAACGTAGAAAACCCTTTCCTTGGGTTATGTGGAATATGCATTTCACCTCATCCAAGAGAAAAAATAAAACATGTATTAAGACAAATTACACTGAGTGGTAGATGTGTCTCAGAGCTGGATAGTGACAGATGGTGACGTGAGACTGGACGCACACGTAGTTTATGTATCAGCCGATAGAGGACAATATTGGATAGGGGGACTGTGATTTTAGTTTCGATTGTGCCCACTAGGGTGCACTAAGGTAATAGAATGTTTTTAATAAGCTGTTCTAGTATTTTCATAAAGTGTTGTTATGTCTTTTTGTGTATGTTAAACGTTATAAATGTGTTTTAGCAGTATGAATGATGCGTGAGTGTAGTTTAAGGTTAATATAAAGGTAATTGTTTAACGAGTTATGTAGTAGGATTTAGTGTGGGAACATTTCTAAGAAGTATGGATATGGACAAAAGGGATTTTTGTAGAATAGATTTGTAAAGTAAGCTTATGGTAAAGGGAAAGTTAATTCAGGTATAAATAACAATAGTAAATAACTTTATGCATAAGCAAAACTTCAGCATATTAGATAATTACGTCGGTAAAAAGTGCAGTCGTTAGGTTTACTATTTTGCGATTGGTTATTGATGAAAAGCGCGGACTGACGCGGGAGAGTGTTGTTTTGCTATTGGCTGTTGTGTAAATATTCTTCGCGCGTCTTTGAAATGAAATGGCTCTGAGCACTATGGGACTTAACTACTGTGGTCATCAGTTCCCTAGAACTTAGAACTACTTAAACCTAACTAACCTAAGGACATCACGCATATCCATGCCTGAGGCAGGATTCGAACCTGCGACCGTAGCAGTCGCGCGGTTCCGGACTGCGCGCCTAGAACCGCTAGACCACCGCGGCCGGCGCGCGTCTTTCTCTGCTGGTAGAGAATACTTAGAGTGTTCTAGAGAAGAGTGGGAGCCTAGCCATGAAACAGTTCGGACGTGTGTAGTAGTAGTTCCGATGGAAACGATAAGTTGCCGGATCTAGCAGTGTTTCATACATCAAAAGTGTGGTAAAGGGACGGCATAATTATTCCGACGTGCGTGTAGAAATTTCGGAATTTTAAGTGAATTTTGTGACGAGAAAAGACATATATTCCGCATGGTGTATTGAGCAGGTCGGTGGCTAAAAACTGTGACTGCATTTGGTACCGACAGACATAATATTTGGCGAGCATTATCAATCAAAAACAGTCACTATTTTGGTAGCTACTACGTTTTCGGGAAATGCAACACCATAAACCTGCTAACGTGAGTGAAAGGGATTATGAGTGACTGTGTTAAGACTTGCACGGGCTTGGCAGTGATACTTGTTCACCTAAGTTTCAGAATATTTTAATTGAGGACAAATTTTTCCAAACTTTCATTTGTGTGAAAACTTTCTCCCGAAATGTAGATTAGTGACTTAAATTGCAGCCTGGTTCACGTCGAAGTACAATAGATTTCACTCGGCTTTCCTACTGATGATCTGCTGAGACAATGTTCACAGGTAGGTGCAGGTCCGTCGTAAAGAGACGGTAAGAACCGCGCCGCCGCAACACCTCATGATGGCCCACAGAGTCAGAAATGCATCGTGTGCTTAATAAAACACGGGAAGTTTTGACTGAAGGCGTTTTTTAGTTCATACATCCCTTGTATTGAATACAATCACGTTTCAATCTGCGAAATACGGATAAAATTATACAGTAAACAGTTTATATGGGTGAATTAAGAGTATACAATTTGCCACCACTGTCACCAACGACAGCTATAAGGAGCCTGGGAGGTAAGTCGAAGAGTTTCGGGTACGTCATTCTATGTTGTCTCATCTCTACACCGGATGCTAGCCTCTTGGCTAAACATTACCAGATATTTTCAATGGGTGAGAGATTGGAGAACCTGCTGAACAGGGCAACAGTCGAACACCCTCTTTCTGGAGACAGGTCTTGCCAGCACGGCAAAGTACAGTTTTGAGTTATCCCGTTGAAATGTGATGTCACAACGACTTCAAGGCTAGGGAACAGCCACTGGCTTTAGCTGATAAGAAATGTAACACCTGCTGTCCAAATTAACGGCAGCGCGTAACAGCGGTGATCGTATTGTGTACCAAATGGCACCCTATACCATCATGTCATGTTATAGGGCCGTGAGACGTTTACTAATACAGTCCTGTAATGTTCGTTCCCCTCTGAGCCTCCAACACGGATCGTGACGTTGAATGCGAAACTGGGTCTCGGCTGTAAAGAAAAAGGGGTGCCATTTCTAGTAGGGGAGTTAAATAAAAGATTTACTTCCCTGGATAATTTCACCTGAAAAAAAGTGGAATTTAACATAGGTATGTTCCTGCAACAAACGTGGTGTGATCAAGACTGAATCTCAAAAAGAAAATTTTTAAGTATTTTTGATCACTGTTCCAAAAATGGTTATTAAAATTGTTCAAAATTGAATTTGTTGCGAGACATCGTGGAATACGCACGGCTTATCCCCTAATAGTTTCATGAAGTTCAAATTGGTGGTCGCGCTATACGCAGCCTTCAAAATAGTGTCTGTAAAGGGGATGCGTTCCAAACAGAGAGCTGTTATTGTGTGCCCTTTGGAGGAAAACCAGAGCATCGCCGATATTCACAGACGCTTGCTGGAGACTTGGCAGTGAACAAAAGCACGGTGAGCCGTTGGGCGATGCAATTAAATCACGGTGAGTCGTTGGGCGATGCATCTGTTATCATTGCAAGGCCTCGCAAACCCATCAGATCTCTCGCGAGTTGGCCGTTCCCACACAGCTGTGATTCCAGCGATGTTGGGATGTGCGACACTCCCATTTCAGGTGATCTATGGATCACAATCGAACTCCTCGCTGCACAATGTTTAATGTGCGTGAAATCTTATGGGACTTAACTGCTAAGGTCATCAGTCCCTAAGCTTACACACTACTTAACCTAAATTATCCTAAGGACAAACACACACACCCATGCCCGAGGGAGAACTCGAACCTCCGCCGGGGCCAGCAACTATCACGACACAGCTCTTAGTAGCGTGCATAGTGGCGAGTGTGCCGTGAAGCTATTATCCACGCGAATAACAGATGAGTAGGCATTCGCTTCAGAACCTTTTCCTTGGTATGGCATGCACAAGCCAGGTTACGGAGATACTACTCGCCAAGCGGTATCCAGATGAGAAATGAATATGATCAAAATCAAAACAAGCTTAATGCAATGTAGTCGAGTTAAATCACTCAATGCTTAGATTAGGATTGCGGATACTAAAAGTAGTTAATGAGCACTGTTATTTTAGCACAAAAATAATAGACGATAGAAAAAGTACAGAGAATATAAAATGCTGACTAGCAATACGAAAAAAAGTGTTTCTGAAAAAGAGGAATGTAAATTAAAGTGTTAGGAAGTCATTTCTGAGGGTATTTGTCCTTGTATGGAAGGAAAACATAGATCATAAGCAGTTCAGACAAGAAGAAAACAGCAGCTTTGAAATATTGTGCTATAGGAAAATGGTGAAGATTAAACGGGGAGAAAGGAAACGTAAGGAGGAGGTTTCGAGCCGAAATAGGGAACAAAGATATTTATGTCAAAACTTGATGAATAGTAGAGATCGATTGATAGAATACATTCTATGACATCAAGGAATCGTCAGTTTATTGATGGAGGGAAGTGTGCTTGTGTTTGGGGGTAGGGATTGGCAGAGAGAGACCAAATCTTGTCTAACGTAAGTTTCAGTAGGTTTCATTAGTTTTGCAGAGATGACGAGGCTTATACGGGATAGAATAGGGTGAAAATCTGCATAAAATCATTCTTCGGACTAAATTTAAATTACAACTGTTGGTTTCTTCACTGTGAACTAAACTCAGTGTAGCTTTAGAGGACAAAGGTTCACACATGAATACATCTTAAATGTCCTTATGTAACAATGCATCGTGGTGACAGAGATGAAGAATGCCACGATCGTCGATAGTGGCGATGAGTTCAGGAACTTTGGCCTTCCGGAGCGGCTAACGTACTGGCAGTGGCGCTGATCCTAGTGGATGCGCGAGACTTCACTGTGAGATGCGTAGCAGCAGCGGCAGCGTCGTGGTTCGGAGCACAGGCTGGAGCGCGACAGGCGACATGTCGGCAGCCTGGATCAAGATTGGCTGTCCAATGGCTGATCGGCGACCTAAGTACGTGTCCGCAGCGGGATACCGGTGCGGTGTCGCGTGGACACATGACTGCGTGGCCGCAAGTAGGTTCCCGTGATTGCACCGCTGTTTGCCGCGACTTGCACGCCACGCATCGGTACGGCTTTCGCCCCCGGACGCAGTTTTGGATGTAGGAAGCTTGTATGAGTGGCTCGTGTTTGCTCTTCCGGACATGTCCGAATGGACAGACACCACACGAAATTCGCAGCTTTGATACATTATATGTGAACTGAAGGTGGAGGGGGAAAAGACAAAGGAAAAGGAAGGGATTGTTGATGTCAGCTACATCGGAACTTTACGCAGAATCAGCGGCAACGAGTGAAAATGTGTGCCGTACAGTGATTCGAACCCGGGATCTCGTGTTTAGCTAGGTAGTTGTGTTAACCACTGCGCCATCCGCACACGGTGTTTATCGTAACGGCTCAGACTACCGCGGCACGCCTCTCGGCCGACCAGAATCCCACCTAGCGCCACCTAACCGCAGTCTGACAGGAAAGACATCACGCATTCATATAATACATTCGCCTCGATAAGCAATGAATCCACCTTTTTCAGTGCAGATGCACAATTATGTCACCTCCTGTGAGAACGATAGTAGGACAAGGACAGGGACAGCGGACAGGTGGAGCTCAGTGATAATGTGCATCGGCCGAGAGGCATGCCGAAATTGTTCGCTCAGTTGCGATGAACACCGTCCCCGGGTAGCGTAGTAGTTAACGCAGATGGCCAGTAAGTAGGAGATCCTGGATTTGAAACCCAGTCTGGCGCACATCATCACTCGTTGCCGCTGATACCGCGTGAGGTCCCGAGGCAACTGACATCGATAGTCCCTTTACTTTCTTTCCTCCCACTTCGACCATCAATTTACATATAATGTAGGAGGCTGGGCAGTATACATCTCAGCCACTGCTCTGTTTACAAACAACTTGCAGTGAATATGCCTGTCACATGTGAATGAGTGTGGTGTCCAAATATGCATATATTCTAATCATAAAAGATCCGAAAACAGCATCATTTAGTAACAAGGAATACAGGGAGGAGAAAAGTTGTGTCACGAAATTTTAACCCTGGATAGTTGATGCCAGTAGGAACAAAAATTACTAATGTCGTGTAGGTCGGTAACACTCCATTTTTAAACAACGGAAAGTAGGCGCCACGCAATCCTATTGGCCGTGGGATTGCCCTGTTGCCATTCGTGGGTTGACGGGCAGCGCTATGGTTGTCGGTTCACAAATACAAGTGTCCCTCGCCCCGTCACTGCCCCAACGTGATACGCACACCCGTCGAATAGGGCTTGCTGTTCTGTATCCACCTCACATCAGAGGCATTCACACGTAAGCTTCGCTTCGGAGCAAACACACGTCATCTGCGATTTAGTCATACAGTTAGCACGGCAGCGCAGCATTCGTTTGAAGAACAACGAGATATAGTTTTTGTTTATGGACTAGCCGACGGTAATGCTGATGAAGCTCGACGGTTGTAGAGGAACGGTACCCATCAAGACGCCATCCACAACCGCCAACGTTTACAGTAAATCACCGGAGACTTGCCGAAACAGGCTAGTTAGCAGGATATCATGGTGATGCTCGAAGACCTCGAACATGACGGGATGCTGCATTTGAAGAGACTGTTCTCGAGCGCTTTGAGGAAGCACCTACGACAAGTACTCGAGCGGTTGGACACGACATGGGGGCCACGCATAGATTAGTGTGGGAGGCTGAGGGATGACGGTCAGCATCCATTTAGTTTCCGACGCATGCAAGACCTAAAACCTTTGGCGGACTATGAGCACATGCTAGGGTTTTGCCGGTGGTTTCTGTGACGTGTTGCACGAGATCCCGACTTCCCCGCCACTGTGTTGTTAACCGACGAGTGCACCTTCCATCGGGATGGCCTTTACAACACTCGAAATGTTCATTATTGGGCAATGGGAAATCCTCACGTCATATACGTCCACAGACACCACGAACGATATTCGCTCAACTTTTGGGTAGGGACTGTGAGTGACCATCTGACTGGGCCGGTCCGTCTACCCCTCAACTTACCGAGGCAAATTACCTTCACTTTTTGCAAGAAACTCTACCTGGCCTGCTGGAATATGTACCCCTGGACATACAGCTACGAATGTAGTTTCAGCATGATGAGGTGCCTGCAGGTAACAGTCGTGCTGTGTGCGGATATTTAAATGAACTCTTCGACGGCGGGTAATTGGCAGAGATGCTTGTAGGTCATGGCCCTCACGATCATCAGACCTCACGCCACCGACCTTTTTCCTGCGGAGATTCTTCAAGGTTGTAGTTCACCTACCCGGACGCGAACCACCTAGAAACGAAGAGGAATTAATGGATCGCATTCAACATGCCGCCAGTCACATCAGGGCAACGCCAGGAATCTTTTAAAGACTTCGGCAAAACAGCTTTCGGCGTTACCACGCTTGTGTCGCGTCAGAGGGTTGCCATTTCGAGCACCTGCTTTTTGTAAACAATTTCATAGCTACAAAAAAGGCCCTTTTCAGGGCCGACACAATTTGTAAAAGACTTTCTCTACGCGAACTAGCAGCCGTTTATGGGTTTGCTCCCGGTACGTCTTATCTTGAAACTACAATGGATGTGTCGAGACCCGGGCGGATTCGCCCACAAGTGCCGAAAGTACGCCGAGCGTACGGGCCGCCTTGGATACACTGCGATTTCTGGCAGGCAAAGCATTTGCAATCATGGGGTGCCCAGAACATCCGGCGGCAGGGCAATCCCGCGACAATCGGCGGGCGTAGCGCCAAGTTACCGTAGTTTAAAAATTGTGCGTTGTAGACCTACACAACATTAAAAACTTTGGTTCCTACTGGCATCAGCTACCCAGGGTTAAAATTTCGCGACATAATTTTTCTCCTCCCTGTATACAGGGTGTTATAAAAAGGTATGGCGAAACTTTCATGAAACATTCCTCACACACAAAGAAGGAAAATATGTTATGTGGACATGTGTCCGGAAGCGCTTACTTTCCATTTTAGAGCTCATTTTATTACTTCTCTTCAAATCATATTAATCATGGAATGGAAGCACACAGCAACGGAACGTATCAGCGTGACTTCAAACACTTTGTTACAGGAAATGTTCAAAAGTCCTCCGTTAGCGAGGATACATGCATCCACCCTCCGTCGCATGGAATCCCTGATGTGCTGATGCAGCCCTGGAGAATGGTGTATTGTTTCACAGCCGTCCACAATACGAGCACGAAGAGTCTCTACATTTGGTACCGGGGTAGCGTAGACAAGAACTTTCAAATGCCCCCATAAATGAAAGTCAAGAGGGTTGAGGTCAGGAGAGCGTGGAGGCCATGGAATTGGTCCGCCTCTACCAATCCATCGGTCACCGAATCTATTGTTGAGAAGCGTACGAACACTTCGACTGAAATGTGCTGGAGCCCCATCGTGTATGAACCACATGTTGTGTCGTACTTGTAAAGGCACATGTTCTAGCAGCACAGGTAGAGTATCCCCTATGAAATCATGATAACGTGCTCCATTGAGCGTAGGTGGAGAACATGGGCCCCAATCAAGACATTACCAACAATGCCTGCCCAAACGTTCACAGAAAATCTGTGTTGAGGACGTGATTGCACAGTTGCGTGCGGATTCTCGTGAACCCACACATGTTGATTGAGAAAATTTACAATTTGATCACGTTGGAATGAAGCCTCATCCGTAAAGAGAACATTTGCACTGAAATAAGGATTGACACATTGTTGGCTGAACATTGTTGGCCAATCAGCTGCTGATGGTGCCTGCACACACTGTACATGGCAATGAAACAGCTGGTTCTCCCGTAGTACTCTCCATACAGCGACGTGGTCAACGTTATCTTGTACAGCAGCAACTTCTCTGACGCTGACATTAGGGTTATCGTCAACTGCACGAAGAATTGCCTCGTCCATTGCAGGTGTCCTCGTCGTTCTAGGTCTTCCCCAGTCGCGAGTCATAGGCTGGAATGTTCAGTGCTCCCTAAGACGCCGATCAATTGCTTCTAACGTCTTCCTGTCGGGACACCTTCGTTCTGGAAATCTGTCTCGATACAAACGTACCGCACCACGGCTATTGCCCCGTGCTAATTCATACATCAAATGGGCATCTGCCAACTCCGCATTTGTAAACATTGCACTGACCGAAAAACCACGTTCGTGATGAACACTAACCTGTTGATGCTACGTACTGATGTGCTTGATGCTAGTACTGTAGAGCAATGAGTCGCATGTCAACACAAGCACCGAAGTCAACATTACCTTCCTTCAATTGGGCCAACTGGCGGTGAATCGAGGAAGTACAGTACATACTGACGAAACTAAAATGAGCTCTAACGTGGAAATTAAGCGTTTCCAGACACATGTCCACATAACATCTTTTCTTTATTTGTGTGTGAGGAATGTTTCCTGAAAGTTTGGCCGTAACTTTTTGTAACACCCTGTATAACAAATATTAACGTTTTTCAAAATTCATGAATGCTTTCGTAAACACATGCATTTAGATATTTACGGGTAGTAAAGAGCCTTTTTCTTGTTGTCCCTTGTAAAGAAAGTGCAATTTCAAGTGAACACAGACACAAGAACATTGAATCTGAAGGTAAAATAATTACCAACTCAGAGGAGTGAGATCTATCGTTTAATCATAGCCACTGATTAATAATCTTAAAGTGTGAGGCAGGTGGCTGGCTAATGGCCAGATTTTCAAAGAAAATGTGACTAGAAACAAGTAACATCCAGCAGCTACAGTACAGCATGAACATATCAACATATTTTAAATAGAATCGCCCATATTTCATTCTCATTATAACCACAAGCTAGTAAGATTATCTGTTATCCTAACGGCACAAAGCAATATCCACAAAATTGAATTAGATTCATAGACTTACCTATGAAAAATTCACGAAAAACAATGATCACGGAACCTACGCATGATCTCCCCGAAAAAAATGAAGAGAATGAACTGCAAACTCGATTCAAATTATTCCCGCCGAATGGTTTGTCCTCGTTCCTAGAATAGCGCTTGCAGAAAAGCGTTCCCAACTTCCCAGGGCCTGTGGAACAGTGTTTGTTAGTAGGGTTCAGTGAGAGAAAGAGATACCAATAGACCTTAAGAGTATTCGAGAAGGAGTTAAGGTATGACATTACTGCTCATGCAGCTGTGTATCTCATACTCAAGGTCACTGTTGACATGTATCCCCACTCAGCAGAGGGAGGGCAAGGGGGGGGGGGGAGGAGTCGTCATCAAATACCAAAATGACGGATTGCTGAAGCGGCGTAATTATAAGCCATAACGGAGCAGTTGGCAATACATGTTAGAACCTGACCAGAATGGAGTGAGTTGCACGACGAAAGAAACTACATTTGTGAGAAAGAATGACAACATATACGAAAAAAAGAGGCGATGTAACCCTCCGCCTCCGCTCCACTCTCCATAGCATCACTGTGGACCCTGTGCATGTGGCACGTGGTCACGTTGTACTTGCACTGTCCCTCTTCTCACAGTGGTAGAGCAGAAAGCCAGAGCAAAAAAATCATTCAACATATACTGTCAAAGTACCTGAATTATTTGTTTAAATAATGCACGATGGTGGAGTATTGTGGTTAATGTATTTCGTTATGTGATGTTGTATCGAAATTGTTCATCATCATATTAACGTACGCACCGTTCTCTCTCTCTCTTTCTCTGTCTCTCTCTACCCCCCCCCCCCCCCCCGCCGGCACGTCTGTGCGTGTATGTGTGTGGGATGCGGACCCGGGGGGGGGGGGGGGGGAGGGGGGGGGGGAGGCAGAGCGTGGCACGTATATAGCGCGAGGAAGCGCAGTGCGATACCCGACCTAGGTGCTGGAGAGATAAGACCACCGCACCGTACTTATCCTTCTTCACATTATACACTCAGAAAAATTATCAACAACCTGCTTCCATAGCAGGGGCCAACGTACCAATAATTAATGCACGTCAGCTATGTGCCATCCAGCGAATTAAATACAACTGACTCTTCCTACACTGTCCGCATGTCCGTATCTAGTGGCTAGCGTTGCTGCCTCTGGATCACGGGGTCCCGGGTTCGATTTTCGGCCACGTTGAGGATTTTCTCTTCCCAGGGACTCGGTGTCTGAGTTGTCCTTGTCACTTCTTCATCATAATCATTCATGACAGTGACTAAACTGGACTTTGTAAAATTTGGGACTTTGTACGGGCGCTGATTACCGCACGGTTGAGCGCCCGACAAACCAAACATCATCATCACCCTATATTCTTGCCATTCCAATTGAATCTACCTTACACAACGTCGCACTACATTCCTTAACTGCGCTGTGTGCAGCTCTGGGAGATACAGACAGCTATTCTGCTGAAAGACACTAGAATTACTTGATTATAACGACACACATATAGTTTTATCATGTGCTGTATTAAGAGAATCAAAAACAACATGCCATTAGAATTAAAAAGGTTCTCGAATTCCTACAACAACTTCCCCATAAACCGTTCTCCCAGTTATTGGACTGAAGGGCCAGAGAGAGACTTGTAAACAGGCGGAATACGCCGTTGCGGTCGGCAACGCCTATATAAGAACCAAGTGTCTGGCGCAGTTGTTAGATCGGTTACTGCTGCTACAATGGCTGATCATAAAGATTTAATTCAGTTTGAACGTGGTGTTATAGTCGGCGCACGAGCGATGGGACACATCATTTCCGAGGTAGCGATGAAGTGAGGATTTTCCCGTACGACCATTTCACGAGTATACCGTAAACATTACGAGCCTGGTAAAACAACAAATCGCCGACACCATTGCGGTCGGAAAAAGGTCCTGCAAGAACGGGACCAACAACGACTGAAAAGAATCGTTCAACGTCACGGAAGTGCAATCCTTCTGCAAATTACTGCAGATTTAGATGCTGACCCTTCAATAGCCGGCCGAAGTGACCGTGTGGTTAAAGGCGCTGCAGTCTGGAACCGCAAGACCGCTACGGTCGCAGGTTCGAGTCCTGCCTCGGGCATGGATGTTTGTGATGTCCTTAAGTTAGTTAGGTTTAACTAGTTCTAAGTTCGAGGGGACTAATGGCCTCAGCAGTTGAGTCCCATAGTGCTCAGAGCCATTTGAACCATTTTTTTGACCCATCACTAAGTGTCCGCGTGTGAACTATTCAACGAAACATCATCGACATGGGCTTTCGGAGCCGAAGGCCCACTCGTGTACTCTTGATGACTGCACGACACAAAGCTTTACGCCCCGCCTGGGCCCCTCAACACCGATATTGGACTGTTGATTACTGGAAATGTGCTGCCTTGTCGGACGAGTGTCGTTTCAAATTGTATCGAGTGGGTGGACGTGTACGGCTACGTAGACAACTTAATGAATCCACTGAGCTTGCAGGGTATTGTTCAAGCTGGTGGAGGCTCTACAAAGTTATGGGGCGCGTGCAGTTGGAGTGATATGGGACACCTCATAAGTGTAGATACGACTCTGACAGGTGACATGTACGTAAGCATCCCGTCTGATCGCCTACATTCATTCATGTCCATTGTGCATTCCGACGGAGTTAGGCTATTTCAGCACGATAATGGGACATCTCACACATCCAAAACTACTACAGAGTGGCTCCAGGAACACTCTTCTGAGTTTAAACACTTACGCTGACCTCTAAAATCCCCAGATATGAACATTATTGAGCATATCTGGGATGCCTTGCAACGTGCTTTTCAGAAGAGATCTCCACCTCCTCGTACTCTTACGGCTTTATTCTGTGCTTTGTTAGGAGTAACACAGGCAACAAGCCACGAGAATTAAAAAGCTCCTCGAATTCTAACAACAGCTTCCCCATAGCTACTCTCCCAGGTATTATATGGATCTGGGTGTGCGTGCCTCACTATTCGCGTGGCGAGGATGGTTGCCGATGTAACCCTTATTTTCACGTCGACTAAACGACCGAAGTTATGTAACTTTTCATATTGTTGAACGGTCAGAGAGGAGCTACGTAGCTGTCCACGAATATTGTATTAAGCCTTGGAATGATCCGCAAGCCACCGTATCGTTCGTGATGGAAGATACCTTACACAACACCACTGCACGATTCATGGTGTCAGTTCCCTCCAGCACTACTTCACGCATTACTCAAGTCCACGCCACGAAGTGTTGTGGCACTTCTGCGTGCTCGGGGGGCCCTATCCGATATTAGTCATGTGTACCAGTTTCTTTGGCTCTTCAGTGTATACCGTTCTTGGTGTGTGTGTGTCTCACCATTCGCGTGGAAAGAATGGTCGTCTACGTAACCCCTTACTTTCGCGCCAGCTAAGAGATTCAAGTTCCATAACTTCTCATATCGTTGAACGGCGTGTGAGATGCTACGTAGTTGTTCCCAAATGTTGTATTAAATCTACTAACGATCAGCAAGCCACCATAGGTACGTGGCGGAGAATAGCATGTACAGTTAATAGCAATTTACTTTCGTGTTCCTTTCGCAAATACACAAATAGAGCAAGGATAAAAAGCGACTGTCTATACGGTTCCATACTAATTGTTCTTATCTTTGCGATCCTTACGCGAAATATAGCAAACGCAGCAGGTCGATTTGGAGGAAACATAAGGAACTCTAGAGGTACCCAAAAATGAATTGCACCAATGCTATGTTTGCCATCTCCTTTACAGATTGTCTGTATTACCATAAAATTATTCAAATAACCCGAACTCGACCATTCGTCTTCCCTACTACAGTCCTAACAAGCTGTGTGGAGTTCGAAGTTGATGCGGATAGCTGTTCTGCCGAATGTGGATGGATTCCTTTGATTACAACGATACACAGATAATTTTATTCTGTGCTTTGTTATGAGTAACACAGGCAACAAGCCACGAGAATTAAAAAGCTCCTCGAATTCTAACAACAACTTCCCCATAGCTACTCTCCCAGCTATTATACGGATCTGGGTGTCTGTGCCTCACTATTCGCGTGGCGAGGATGGTTGCCAATGTAACCCTTATTTTCACGTCGACTAAACGACCGAAGTTCTGTAACTTGTCATATTGTTGAACGGTCAGAGAGGAGCTACGTAGCTGTCCACGAATATTGTATTAAGTCTTGCAATGATCCGCGAGCCACCGTATGGTACGTGGTGAAAGATATCTTACACCACTTCCATCATTTTCTTTCCTGTTCCACTCGACACTACAATGAGGAACAAAAAGAAGAAGAAGAAATAAAAGACTATCTACATGTCTCATTACGAGCTTTAATCTTCGCGGTCCTTACGTGAAATGTAACAAATCTAACAGTTCGACCTGGTAGGAACCACAATCACTCGTGCAGTACTCAAAAATGGATTACACTAATGATCTATACGCTGGCTCCATTACAGATGAGCCACACTCTCCTAAGATTCTTCCAATAAACCAAAGTCGACCATCCGCCTTCCTTACTATAATCCTTTCGTTGCTATTACATCTGGATATTTAATCGACTTAAATGTGCCAAGCATCACACTACAAATGCAGTATTCGAACAATACAGAACTGGTTTTTCCAATTCATCTGCATTTAGAGTTAGCTGTCATTCGTCAAACCAGCTACAAATTTTTGACTAAGTCATCTTCTGTTCTACAGTTACTCAGCGACGACACCACATCATCCGCAGATTTCTGCTCACCCTGTCCGTCAGATGGTTTATACATATTTGCGTAAATGGTACCCTTACGAGGGGAAGGTTTTGGGTTCTGTTCTTAAGAAGTCTAGGAAGCCCATTGCGTATGCTCATGCCTTCGTTTACAGTCAGCATTGGAGGTACGCTCCTCGGAGAGCTAGAAGAATGGAGTCTTCACGTTGATGAAAGGCACATAGAACTACGTCGCCTTCTTAGGACAAACGAAAGAAGCGCCTAACATGTATTATTATTCGCACAATCGTGATGTGCTAAAAGGTGGTCAGTACTTCAGCATTATATGGAATAACTTCTCAACAGTCTATCCAGCTTTTTAAATTTGAAAGTGCTACAGTTTAATCCCTGCAACGTCCAACAACGCTGGGAACATTTGCGGGCGTGCTGTACCACTCCCGTCGGCCCCCGATCTGCCTATGAGTGACAAGTTGCAAGCCGTCCGCCTGCCGCCTTCGTTGGGAGATACACGTGTGTCGCGGCCTGTCTGTTACACACTGAGGTGATAAAAGCCACGGGATAGTGATGTTCGCATACACAGGTGGCGGTAGTATCGGGTACAAAGGGTATAAAACGGCAGTGCATTGGCGGAGCGTCATTTGTACTCGAGCGATTCTTGTGAAAAGGCTTCCGACGTGATTATGACCGCACGACGGGTATTAACAGACTTCGAACGTGGCGTGGTAGTTGGAGCTAGACGCAAAGCTCATTGCATTTCTGAAATCGTTAGAAAATTCAATAATCCGAGATCCACAGTGTAAACAGTGTGCTGAGAATACCAAATTTCGGGCATTACTTCTCAACACGGAGAACGCAGTGACTGATGGCATTCACTTAACTAACGAAAGCAGCGGCGTTTGCGAAGAGTTGTGAGAGCTAATAGACAAGCAACGCTGCGTAGGATGACCGTAGAAATCAATGTGGGGTATAAGACGAAAATATCCGTTATGGCAGAACGGTCAAATTTGGCAGCATACGATTGACGCGAGTGTCTTCGATAACAGCACGGTATGTCCTGCGCGATATATCTCCTGGGCTCGTGACTATATCGGTTGGACCCTAGAAGACTGGCTAACCGTTGCTTGGTCAGATGAGCCCCGATTAGATTTAGTAAGAGCTTATTGTAGGGTTTACTTGAGCCGCAGACCCCACGAAACCATGGACCCAAGTTGTCAACAAGGCTCCATAATGTTGTGGGCTGTGTTTACATGGAATGGACTGGGCTCTATGGTCCAGCTGAACCGATCATTGACTGGAAATGATTATGTTCTGCTACTTGGAACTGATTTGCAGGCATGCATGGACTTCCTTTTCCCAAACAATGACGGAAATTTTATGGATGACAATGCGTCATGGCACTGGGCCAAGTTGTTCGCGATTAGTTTGAAGAACATTCCGGACAATTCGCACTAATGAACTGGCCACCCAGATCCCCTGAAATGAATCCCATCGAACACTTGCAGGGCATAATCTAGAGGTCAGTTCGTGCACAAAATCCTACACTGCTAACACTTTTGCACTTACGGACTGCTGTAGAGGCAATTTGGCTCAATATTTCTGCAGGAGACTTCCAACGACTTGCTGAGTACACACCACGTCGAATTGCTGCACTACGCCTGGTAAAAGGAGGCCCGACACTGTATTAGGAGGTATCCCATGACTTTTATCACCTTCGTGTATTTGATGCATGCAGACGAGTGTGTCAGCAACTCTCTTCCGCCAGGTTCAATACTGTGCGTCACTGTAAAGGAATTTATTGTACAATTTGGTTCCCACCGCTACCACTGTTCTTCTAATGGGCATTAATAAAAACATTCCTTCCGATGTATATCTTAGGACAATACACAATCACGAATCAATGTCAGTCACCTTCTGTCCAGGCTCCTCCTCTGAAAGAGACAGTATGTGGGTTTCCCTCACTGACTAAGCGTATCTTTTAATATTAGCTCCACGGCCGAAAAAAGTTATTTAATAAACAAATGCATCAGCTATATTTCGTATAATGTAGCGTTACATTTAAATATTGTGGACGAAACAAGTGTGGGAAGTATGTTGTCGTTAAACTTCGTCAAAGCATGCTGGAGTATTTTAAACTGAAAACTATTCATCTTTTTCGGCTTTCTCGCTGTTTACAACAAAAGATGTGTCCGAGAGAAAAATTTCGCATCCATGGGATGGTGAAAAAACGTATCAGCATAATTCACATGTAGTGTATGTGGTCTGGACATAAATATGACGTCGGTCGACAGGAAGTGTTGCTGGGGTGTTTGACAGAAAGCCTTCTAATAAATCTAGTGTGGGAGGCCTACAGATAAAAAGTCGAAGAACGCCTTTTGTCGCTCTGTACGTAATCCCTTAATCGTCCTTGATACTCCCAGCAAAGAGATGATTTTTTTACGATGCAGGTGTAAGAAAACTACATAAACTAACAAAATTCATTCGCATTCAGTATGCTTTTCAAATTGCTCTAAGCACTATGGGTCTTAACATCTGAGGTCATCAGTCCCCTAGACATAGAATTACGTAAACCTAACTAACCTAAGGACATCACACACATCCATGCCCGAGGCAGGATTCGAACCTGCGACAGCAGCAGCCGCGTGGTTCCGTACTGAAGCTCCTAGAACCGCTCGACCACAGCGAGTAGGCTTTTCCCTCATTTGAATTCCACAAATCTAACACAGTCACAGTAATCAGAGATTTATAATCACATTAGTATATTACAACAACCCACACAAAAGAGTTTTCTTTTTGTATTCCATGGGAGAAAGTCAAAGTAATTCGCGCCATAATTCCACCCTCATTATCGTATATCTCGAATAATCACTACTCCGCTGCCAAACCTAATGTGAAATACACCGTACACAGTAAGGTGTAATGCACTTAACACAAAATATTTCGACAACAGACCTATAAAAGAAAGTCCCACACGTAAAGAAAGGTCTCGCAAGCGGCTGTACAGCATATGGTGGACGACATATTAGACCGTCTTCTTAAAGATAACTGAGAACCTGTGAACCCAATGTCGAGGGTAGATACAGTGCATACACACATGTTGAAGCACTTACACACACACACACACACACACACACACACACACACACACACACACACATATTTTAATAATGTGGAGTTACGATGCAAAGCAAATTAAGGTCACATTACTATATTACTTTTCTTATTTACCTTCATGTACAAAAGATAATAATCGTTCATCACGGAGAACGATCCTAGACTTGTTTTACGCGGTAAACTAGCCACAGGAAGGTGTGGGGAGGTGTTTGGTGTGCAACAGCAGCAAGGGGTGGAGTGGGGGGGGGGGGGCTTCATGCATATATACAGGGTGGTCAGAGACAGTCTGGAAAGCTAGTAAGTGTGTTGCAGGGGATGTAGTGCTGAGAAATAATTGTTAACCAAAACGTGCGATATTTGCGCCGTTTCCGAATTATTTTGTATTGCAGATAGCTAATCAGGTCATTTTGCGAGGGCTATTCAGAAAGTAGGGAACGTTTCCGTCTGATGCCGCTAGGCGCGTGGATCGCGTATATTTTGGTATGTGCGTGCTGGGCAGCTCAGTCGATTATTAACATTATTAACGTCTCTGCGCATCTTGTTTTTTTCGATTTTCAAATTTTAAATGTGCGCTGCAATCAAAAATCCTGCCGGTTGTGAGGTGATACGGTTTTTGCACCCAAGAAACCTAAAACCTATATAAGTTTATCGTAAACTGTGCGAAGTTTAAAGAAACAACGCAATGAAAGAATATTCTGTCCGGAAGTGGCGCATTCGGTTTAAAAATGGCCGAACCAACGTTTATGATGAAGAGAAAAGTAGACGCCCAAGCATTGTGACTGGCGATCTTGTCGCTAAAGTTGATGAAAGGATTTGTGAAAACAATCTCTTCACAATGACGGATCTTTCACTTTCTTTGGCTGGCTCTGAGCACTATGCGACTTAACTTCTAAGGTAATCAGTCGCCTAGAACTTAGAACTAATTAAACCTAACTAACCTAAGGACATCACACACATCCATGCCCGAGGTAGGATTCGAACCTGCGACCGTTGCGGTCGCTCGGCTCCAGACTGTAGCGCCCAGAACCGCACGGCCACTTCGGCCGGCCTTTCACTGTCTTTTCCACAAGTTTCACGGACATTTGTTGTTGGAAATTGTCACTCAAAAGCTAGGTTAGCACAAATTTTGTGCACGATGGGTGCCCAAAATGCTTACAGAGCACCATAAAGAACAGCGAATGGGGGCAACGTTGACATTTCTGGAGGCCTACCACAAACATGGTGATTCATTACCGGATCGAATCGTAACCGGCGACGGGACTTGGGTGAGAAACGTCAATTGAGAGACAAAATTACAGTCCATGGAGTGGGGGCACACAAGGTCTCCCTAAAAACCAAGAAAATGTTAGCAAACCTTGTCAGCAAGGAAGGTGATGGTGACAGTGTTTTGGGATAGGCTAGATCTGCTTCTTATGGACTTTCTCGAACGAGGAGCAACTATAAATTCTGCCCGGTACTGTAAAACTCTGCACAGCCTTAGAAGAGCAGTTCAAAACAAACGCCGAGGAAAGCTGACGTCCAAAATTTTGATTTGCAAGACAATGCCCGACCTCACACGGCAAGCCGCGCTAAAGAACTGCCTAATTCATTCAAATGGGAAATTTTCACTCACCCGCCCTGCAGCCCCGATATTGCATCCAGCGACTTCCACTTGTTCCCCATGATTTGTTCCCCATGATGAAGAATTGGTTTGCAACACAGCGCTTTGATGACGACACGGAACTCCAGGCGGGCGTGACTCAATGGCTGAAGTCTCAGGCGGCAGAATTTTTCGACGGACGTATTGTCCACCGCTATAAGTGCCTCAATATGTTTGGTCTCCGCCGGCCGCGGTGGTCTAGCGGTTCTAGACGCTCAGTCCGGAACCGCGGGACTGCTACGGTCGCAGGTTCGAATCCTGCCTCGGGCATGGATGTGTGCGATATCCTTAGGTTAGTTAGGTTTAAGTAGTTCTGAGTTCTAAGGGACTGATGACCACAGATGTTAAGTCCGATAGTGCTCAGAGCCATTTTGTTTGGTCTCTATGAGGAAAAGTAGTATGTCAGTCGCTCTTAATGTATTTCTTGTAGTTAGGTTTTTTAAATGCCAAAACGTTCCCTACTTTCTGAATAGCCGTCGTATATACAGTTCAAAGCATTTGTACATGCTAAAATGAGGTAATGCACAGATACCTGTGGTTCCTTGAATTACCGCGAATTGAAATACTAATTACCAGTTAAAATGTGCTTTTTGAAAGTAATAAATGTAAGGTAGTTGAGCACAAGCTAAATTTTCTCAGTTTGAGGAAACCAAGTGAGGAAAACATTTAGCGAAACTATCTCTTGCAGGGTGCTTGAATTTGTGCGCGCCAAGACATGAGTGGATAACTTTAACGTTAAACAACTCTGAAACGGCGCAACGTATCACATTTTTTTCTTAACAATTATTTCTTAGCACAACCTCCTCTGCAACACTCTTCAAAGCTCTAGAGGCTGTTTCTGATGACCCTGTAAAAACCGAACAGCTAATCTAGTCGTTAGAGGGATGCTGCTGTTCATGGGCACTTTCACTTGATCTACTGTGGTTCACAGTTAGCATTTCACCAGACGGAGAGTTTGCGGTGGTAAATGAAACAGAGGATGTGGTATACCATATGGTATACCATAGAAAGTTTCAGCTCATGCAAATACAATATTATTGTTTGTGCAACAGGCTACTGTACACTAAGAGGCAATTAACCAAAGAGTTCACAAAAAAGCTAATCAACATCAGTGCTATGTCCAGCAGCAACACCAGCAGCGAGCATTTTAGTGCCTTAATAATAAGTGTTCTTAGTGGCACAGCACTTAAAATAATTAATGAATCGTGTGATGATGTACAGTGTATTATGAAGACAATAAATGTTGCAAACATCCGAGTGTTATGTGTCGCGATATGTTTTGCTGCCGACCAGGCATATCCATTAAGTGAGGATATGAAGAATATATTTGATGACATTGTGCCAAATACTATGCAATATCGTCCGAGTGTTGTTTCCGAGTTGGACAATTTCACAGCAGCCCACGGGCGGAATAACACACATGCTGAATTAAGCGTCTACAAGAAACAATCGTTTGGTAAACATTGCCGTATAGCAGGTAGTTTTAATGGAGGAAAAATAAGCATGTATTAAAAAATTTCAGCATACATAAAATAAAATAAAATTTACTATCGTTTTCCGAAAATTAAAACAATATCCTTCACTAAGGAACGTGGTATGTAAGCTTATTTACAACTAAGAAATGGATTGTCTGAGTTTGACACAGTGGAGAGTGATCTACGAGTAAATATACTGCTGACATGCATTATTTATGTAAAGGGAATGGGTATGAAGGTGGTAGATGGATGAGTACTCATTAGTAATGTGTACCTGAAAATAATTTTTTTTCTTAAATTGTTGTAATATGTATGATCAATGCTGTGAGATCATCAGAGTGTATGCATATATGAGATGAAGTTGCAGTAAATCAATCTTTTGCAAAAAATTACTACAGTGTTATTCATTCCATGTAAACATGTTGCTGTTTGTCTTAAATGTGGACTTTTCCTGTCCTCATGTGGTTTGCACTAGACACCTGTTTTCAGCTACTGAAAGAGTGTTATTTATAAGAAAACAACTTCTTTTTGTAGGATTTACCATCATTTTACTATACATACTGCGAAAAAAATTATAAAGCTATTATATTTTTTTGCGGGTTACTAAGTCACATCCATTCCCAGCGAAATATAATAATCTGTCTCATGGAATTACACACGTTTACAACAGGTAAAAAAAGTTTTTGATTTGTCGCAGCTTCATCTCACTTTAGTACACAGAGAATAATAGCGGTCCGAGCAGATTTCTCTGGGAAATTCCTGCCGGTACCCTTGTGTCTGAGAGAAATGTACTGGGTTCTATCACTTAAGAAGTCTAGAAACCTATTCTGTATGCACATATCTTCGTTAACAGACAGCAGTGGATGTTCGCCATTCGCAATTCTAGGAATGAGAAATATTGATGTGTATACAAAACACATAAAACTGCATCGCTTCCTTACAACAGACCAAAAAAGATGTATTAACAGTGTCATCCAGCTTTTTATCGTAAAAGTGTTAATTTTAACTCCTAGCGATGTCCAACCTCGTGCGGAAGCCCCCCCCCCCCCCCCCCCCGAGCGTCCGAGATCAGCCTACGTTTCGAGCCGACCTCGTGTGACATTGGCGGGAGATACACATCGCAGCACCTCTGATATATTCGATGCTGCGACTCTCTTCCGCCAGCTTAAGTGCTGCGCGTTCCAACGCCACTGCTCTTCCACTAATGGACATAAATAAAAATGTGGTTCGTTTCGATATATATCTTAGCGTAAAAGTAAATCTCTACTCAACGTATCTCATCTTCTACACTGGCTCCTCCTCTTGTAGAGATGGCAGTTGGCTTTTCCTTCGCTGATTAAACATATCTTTTAATGTTACCCCCAGCATAGAAACAAGCTATTTTATAGACACATTCACAAGAACGTTCTCCTTCACCAACTTTGATTCACGGCATATCAATGTCGGCACGTTACCTGTCTTCGAGTTTGAGGTGCTAGATGAAACAGAAGAAGTGATATGCCGTGGTACGTTTCGGCTCACGTAACTACAATGGTATCGCTTGTACAGACGGTTGTACACTGAGAACCAATTAACCAACAAGTTCCGGTCAGACTCAATCAACATCAGTGTTTCCTCCAGCAGCAACACTAGCAGCGAGCCCCTAAGTGCCTCAATAATAAGTGTTTTAGCAGCACGAAACCTAAACTGATGGTTCGTGTAAACACGTATAGCATTTTGTTTAAACAGTAAAGTGTTGCCTATGTGATGAGAAATGTATTACTGGCGAATAGGTATATCCATGAAGTGAAGATGCGGAGAATGTGTTTGGTGACATTGTGCGAGGTATCATGCAACATCGCCCATGTGATGGTTCCGATGTGGACGATTTGATGACAGTGCACGGGAGGGTAGGGGTTAGGGGTGCGGAAGATTACATACATGCAAGCCGGCCGGTGTGGCCGAGCTGTTCTAGGCGCTTCAGTCTGGAACCGCGCGACCGCTACGGTCTCAGGTTCGAATCCTGCCTCGGGCATGGATGTGTGTGATGTCCTTAGGTTAGTTAGGTTTAAGTAGTTCTAAGTTCTAGGGGAGTGATGACCTCAGGTGTTAAGTCCCATAGTGCTCAGAGCCATTTGAGCCATACATGCAGAATTTAGCGTGTACAATAAAAAATTATTTTGTGAATATTGCTGCATGTCCGGTGGTTTTAATGGAGGAAAAGTGGGCATGTATGAAAAGAAATGAAATGTGGTGTGGCGAGGGCCTCCCAGCTGGTAGACCTGATTCCCTGGTGCAAGTCTTTTGAAGTGACGCCACTTCAGCGACTTGCCTGTTGATGAGTGTGAAATGATGATGATGAAGGCGACACAAACTCTCAGTCCCTAAGCAGAGAAAATCTCCATCTCAGGCGGCAATCGAACCTGGGCCCCCGGCGCGAAAAGCCGGCGCACTGTCCACTTTTTTTTTTTTTCAGATGACCCGAGAGGAGGTGAAAGACGGCGGTGCCTTTGGGGCAGGCCACTGCCGTGGTAATCCCGTCAGGGACCTCCCCTTTCATTTTGTTTCGGCGATTATCATTCAATTTCACTCGCTCTTGGTGTATCTACACTCCTGGAAATGGAAAAAAGAACACATTGACACCGGTGTGTCAGACCCACCATACTTGCTCCGGACACTGCGAGAGGGCTGTACAAGCAATGATCACACGCATGGCACAGCGGACACACCAGGAACCGCGATGTTGGCCGTCGAATGGCGCTAGCTGCGCAGCATTTGTGCACCGCCGCCGTCAGTGTCAGCCAGTTTGCCGTGGCATACGGAGCTCCATCGCAGTCTTTAACACTGGTAGCATGCCGCGACAGCGTGGACGTGAACCGTATGTGCAGTTGACGGACTTTGAGCGAGGGCGTATAGTGGGCATGCGGGAGGCCGGGTGGACGTACCGCCGAATTGCTCAACACGTGGGGCGTGAGGTCTCCACAGTACATCGATGTTGTCGCCAGTGGTCGGCGGAAGGTGCACGTGCCCGTCGAGCTGGGACCGGACCGCAGCGACGCACGGATGCACGCCAAGACCGTAGGATCCTACGCAGTGCCGTAGGGGACCGCACCGCCACTTCCCAGCAAATTAGGGACACTGCTGCTCCTGGGGTATCGTCGAGGACCATTCGCAACTGTCTCCATGAAGCTGGGCTACGGTCCCGCACACCGTTAGGCCGTCTTCCGCTCACGCCCCAACATCGTGCAGCCCGCCTCCAGTGGTGTCGCGACAGGCGTGAATGGAGGGACGAATGGAGACGTGTCGTCTTCAGCGATGAGAGTCGCTTCTGCCTTGGTGCCAATGATGGTCGTATGCGTGTTTGGCGCCGTGCAGGTGAGCGCCACAATCAGGACTGCATACGACCGAGGCACACAGGGCCAACACCCGGCATCATGGTGTGGGGAGCGATCTCCTACACTGGCCGTACACCACTGGTGATCGTCGAGGGGACACTGAATAGTGCACGGTACATCCAAACCGTCATCGAACCCATCGTTCTACCATTCCTAGACCGGCAAGGGAACTTGCTGTTCCAACAGGACAATGCACGTCCGCATGTATCCCGTGCCACCCAACGTGCTCTAGAAGGTGTAAGTCAACTACCCTGGCCAGCAAGATCTCCGGATCTGTCCCCCATTGAGCATGTTTGGGACTGGATGAAGCGTCGTCTCACGCGGTCTGCACGTCCAGCACGAACGCTGGTCCTACTGAGGCGCCAGGTGGAAATGGCATGGCAAGCCATTCCACAGGACTACATCCAGCATCTCTACGATCGTCTCCAAGGGAGAATAGCAGCCTGCATTGCTGCGAAAGGTGGATATACACTGTACTAGTGCCGACATTGTGCATGCTCTGTTGCCTGTGTCTATGTGCCTGTGGTTCTGTCAGTGTGATCATGTGATGTATCTGACCCCAGGAATGTGTCAATAAAGTTTCCCCTTCCTGGGGCAATGAATTCACGGTGTTCTTATTTCAATTTCCAGGAGTGTATATCCTCCCTGACTGATATTAATATCATGGACAGTTAGGGTTAGGGTTAGGGTTAGGGTAAACCACTGATTGATCTCACAGTACTTGCATGACTTGAGCAGCAGTAGTAGAATTAAACTCGGCTATAAAAACAGATTTTTGGACGCTGGAGGTGCCCATTGCATTAGGGGCAGCTTTAGAAGTTTCGCCGCGCTGCAAGCGAATTCGAGGATTCCTTTGTAATCACCAAAGTGGGCCATGGACAAAGCAGAGCAGTGGTTCATGGGCCACCATTCTGGTGGTCATCCTTCTTCTGCAGTCGGCCAAGCAAGAGGGTGGAAACGCTGTGGCTGAATGCGAAATGACACTTCTTTAGAAACTGATGGCGCCTAATAGCTTTATTAGAGAATAGGCGTGGTGTGGGAGTGTGATCTCCTTATCCTGTGTGAGGATATAGGTAAAACGGCGTTGGGTTGGCGCCCAGCGATGTACGCTGTGAGACGGGACGACGAATTTCTCCTGATGTCGTGTTTCTTAGATGCTGACGCTCCCCGCCAAGACGGCGCCCACTGAATCGTTTCTTGGACGAGTCATAGCTTGTTTTCACTAGAAAGCTTTCCTCAACTTCTGAAATGCCCCAGGGGTTTGGCTGCAGGACCTTTTTTTTGGAGAGCAGAATGTCTACTGCACTGTAGTGATTTGTTCAGGAAGATCGGGTCTCCTTGCAAGAAAACATGATTGGCACGGTAGCTGCTGCTGGGCCATGATAGATTTATTCAAGAACATCAGGGGGAACCGCAGTTTCTTAGGAAGGTTTTCAGAAAAAAGGGAGAGGCAAGTATTTGCTTCTTGTTCTCCGCGGAGTAGTCTCTAGAGCTCTTCCTATTCTACAGAGAGAGCAGTTAGTTGTAAAGAGATCAGGACATCAGGGCGAGACCTTTTATTTTAGCGGATGTGAGACAATCATCTCCCGCAGACAATGCTTCAGCAGCACCCGCACACTGACGACAGCTTCTCGTCCTACATGGCTATATCGGTAACACTGCGCAGCTTTGGCAGATTCAGAAGCCTGTCAACCGTTTTCACGACCACCTTTTAGTCATAGCAGCCTTCTATTCGCAGTAGTCACTCCCAATGTCCACTGCATGCTTAATTGTATCTTGAGGTGAGAGATCAATCAGTGGAACGATACAGTAGAGTGTGCTTGCCTAGATTGACACCCTACCACTCACAGTAGCCAGTCACATTTACACGTAAATTCCAGTAAGGTTCCCCAAGTCTATATCCAACCAACCTGAGATCGTGTTAATGAAATATTAACACACTTCAAGTTTCTTTTTATATGTTTTTTTCTCTCTTGCCCTTGGTATTAGTTAATAAATCTCTTTGTGATGCCGTAGGGCCTTGTTATTAATTTTTAAATGACACCCATTCTCATTCCCTACGATGTCATTTATTTTGTTGTGGGTTTTAAATAGTTAAATGAATTTTATATAAAATTAGCCAACTCAGGGTTTCCACACAGAGGCCACTGTTTAAGGTCAGATTTCCTTGTTCTATCAATAAATGTGGCACCTCTTGGGTATGGTGGTTTCGAATTTTTAGTCATTTGGCAGACGGAGAACTGCCCCCACCAAAGTCTGGCTTGCATATTGGCGACTCTGCAATGAGCGAATTTTCATCTCGTTTTCATCTGATAACTGTAATCAGTACATAATTACATTCGTATTTTTCTTTTGTGTTTCAATTCTTCTTTTTTAGTTCCACGGTAGTACTTAAAGCTGGCGCTAACGTAAAAAATATTTTTTTCTCTCTTACCATGTGTGGTGTCACCGCCAGACACCACACTTGCTAGGTGGTAGCCTTTAAATCGGCCGCCGTCCATTAGTATACGTCGGACCCGCGTATCGCCACTATCAGTGATTACAAGACCGAGCGCCGCCACACGGCAGGTCTAGAGAGACTCCCTAACACTCGCCCCAGTTGTACAGCCGACTTTGCTAGCGATGGTTCACTGACAACTTACGCTCTCATTTGCAGAGACGACAGTTTAGCATAGCCTTCAGCTACGTCATTGGCTGCGACCTAGCAAGGCGCCATATTCTTCAAGAATGTATTCGGAACATATAATATTATGAATCGTGTACCGTCAAGAGCGACGTTCATCATTAACTGATTAAGGTTAAGTATCAAACTAATTACGTCCGCTTTCTGAATTCTAATTCCTTGTCATGTTCCAGACCTCACGTCCGTATAGTCCTTCCCTCCTCACACCAGCCTGTGTGAGCTAAAACGCGTGCATTTCGGCCTCCACTAGTAACACAGTGTTGGCTCTTGTGCCAACACAACTTTGGCGACGAGTGTAAAAACGGTGTTCTTATCTATAATGCCCTGATTTCATTGTGTCATGGCTTCACCACAATCTCCAGATGTACTGTCCGAATTTTATCGCTTACAGAATCAGCAGACGCAGGCATTACTGGATGCCCTTGGACAGCTCGTCCAGGGTCAACGTGCAATGCACAATGACGCGGCAGCCGCTGCTCCACCGCTAACGCAGCAACAACACGCAGTTGCACCGACCTTCAAACCTATTGATGCTGCACTGGAAAGCTGGACGGAGTGGTCACGCCAATTTGGATTCCATCTCGCCGCCTACAGTAACGAGCGGCAGCCTTTTCTTTTGTCGTCCGTCGGTGTCCAAACCTACCGTGTGATAGTCAAATTATTTCCCCGACGTGACGTAGCAACTCTGTCCTACGACGAAATTTTGTCTGCATTAGATGCATATTCCAAAGAATCAGTCAATGTAGTTGCAAAAAGGTATACATTCTTTCGTACAAAACGTACGGCAGTTCAGACTAATCGGGAGTGGGATGCAACCTTGCAAGGCCTTTCTAGGGATTGTGCTTTTGAGTGTCAATGTGGACTCCCATATTCAGATACTATGGTACATGATGCAATTGCACAGAACGTTTCTGATGTTCATATAAGGGAACAGATTTTGAAACTAGTCAATCGCTCACTTCAACAAGTGATCGACATATTGGATCAGCAGGACACACTTGACTTTGTTCAGGAATCATTTGAAACTTCGCCAGCCGTGTGTCAGGTTAAGCGGCCCGCCGGGCGAGCTGCACGGAGTAGTAAGCAGCCCTCGCGCCCGGCCACGCCGCTGCCGCCAGGCTCTCAGCCACGTGTGCCGCGCCGGCAGGCAAATGCAGTGCTCAAATCATGCCCGCGGTGTGCTGCTGAACATTCGCGTGAGAACTGCCCGTGACGCCAAGCTATTTGCTTTTACTGTAATAAAAAAGGACATGTTCAGAGTGTTTGCCAGAAAAAGCTCAGATCGGAAACTCAAAACCATTCCAGGTCCTTTGCATCGCGCCGGAGTAGGAATCGAACCAAGGACACTCAGGCTCGCGAAACTTCGCCCATAGAAATTCATGTCGTTCATTCCACTCCTCCCAGTGCCACTATCTCTAACAGTGACTGTGTTCGTCCCACAAATAGTGTGCGTCGACATCGCCAGAACTCCCGTCAAGTCGCAAGTGATTATGTACCAGTGTCAGTTCACATTGCATGAGACAGTCGCTCCTGTCGTCAGCAGGACATTAACCTTTTTGTAGACTTGGACATTAACGGCAAAGTGATACCATTCCAGCTCGATACCGGAGCTGCGGTTTCACTGATCAGTCAAGACACGTACAAACTGCTGGGGACACCTCCGCTGCATGCCGCAACTGTTCATTTAACTATCTCTTCAGGTCAAGAGATCCCTGTGTTAGGACAGTGCAGCCTTCTTGCAACATACAAAGGACAAACAAAAATTGTGTCATTTTATGTCCTTCATTCTTCTTCTGCAGTGAACTTATTTGGTTTCGATTTATTTCAGTTGTTTAACTTGTCTATAGTAAATCAGGTCCTATCAGTGAACCAGACTGTGCCTTCAGACAGTGTTTCTCGTCTATGTGAAGAATTTGCAGACATTTTTGCACCAAGCCTCGGTTGCACTAAGAACTGTAAAGCACTTTTGGAACTGAAAGTAAACGCGCAACCGAAATTTTTCAGAGCGCGCAATGTTCCCCACACATTGAGTGATGAGGTCGGAAAAACTTTACCCGATTTGGAATGACAAGGTGTAATTGAACGTGTGCAGGCTTCTCTCTGGGCATCACCCTTAGTAATTTTGCCAAAACCTTTGGGAAAATAGAGACCTTGTGTGGACTTCAAGGCAACAGTGAATCCACAACTAGTGATTGCAACTTTTCCTTTACCCCGCCCGGAAGATCTTTTTGACAAACTGTGCCTGGGCAAGTATTTTTCGAAGTTGGACCTAGCAGATGCGTACTTGCAAATACCGGTGGTCGAAAATCCCAGTGCGTTTTGGTGGTTAACACGCATCTTGGTTTGTATCAATTCAAACGATTGCCATTCGGGTGTGCATCCACCCATGCATTGTTTCAGCAATATCTGCAAACTGTTATGTTGTGCATCGGTCCCTACTGCAGCAACTATCTGGACGATATGGTGATCTCCGGAAAGACGGAAGAAGAACATTTAGCCGATCTCAGAACATTATTTCAGGTCTTGCCACATAATGGTCTTCACTTACGGAAGGACAAATGTGTGTTTTTTGCTCGTGACTTGCCATACCTCAATGCCCAAAGCATACATCCCAGTCCCATGGACCTCCATGCCATACAAGACTTGCCTTCACCGCAGAATTTGAAGCAGCTACAGAGTGTGCTGGGAAAAATCAATTATTATCACAGATATGTGCCGCATGCCTCTTCCATTTCAGCTCCGCTTCATCGCTTACGCCATAAAGGTGTTCCATTCATCTGGATGACGGAATGCGAACGCGCCTTTTGCCGGTTGAAATCGACGTTGCTTTCCAATACTTGCCTTACGCCATTCGATCCCCAGAAGCCACATTTGTTGATGGTGGATGCATCGGATTTCGGGATCGGTGCTGTGCTTGTGCACAAAGATGGCTCGCACGATCGCCCTATTGCCTTTGCGTCCAAATTGCTCTCGTCTGCTCAAAGAAATTATTCACAGATCGAGAAAGCAGCATTGGCTCTCGTATTTGGTGTTACAAAGTTTCATGACTTCTTGTATGGGCGTCACTTTACCATAATCACAGACCACAAACCTTTGACATCGCTTTTTCATCCGAACACGCCTGTACCTCCACGTACAGTGCAGAAATTCATTCGCTGGTCTATATTCCTCTTGCAGTACCGCTACGATATCTTGTATCGGTCCACTGCTAAGCATGGAAACGCCGATGCGGTGTCCTGTTTGCCTGTTACTGAGGCAGGGCATTCGATCCCTCCGAACTTGCTTGCATGTTCATTGATTCGGAAACCGATGACGTGGTCGAATCGTTTCCGATTGATTTTCGTCGTGTAGCTACAGGCACAACTGCCGACCTTGTCCTTGCTACCGTTCTGCGTTTTATTGCTACTCGATGGCCCTTGTCAAAGTCACGGATCGAGGACCCGTTGGTTCGCCGATTTTTTTCTCACAAGGAGAGACTTTTTTTTTCGACGTGATGTTTTGCTGTTGCGCTCTGATAATGATCAGTCCAGGGTCGTGGTACCACGTTCGTTACAATCCTCTGTCTTAAAGCTTCTCCACCAAAGACATTGGGGTATAGTCAGAACGAAACAACTTGCTCGCCAGCACTGTACTTGGTTCTGAATCGATGCCGCGATTACGAATATGTGCTCTTCGTGCAGGGTGTGTGCCGAACAACAATCAGCACCACCGCGGAAATGCTTTGCATGGCCAAAAGCCACTTTCCCTTGGCAACACTTACACATCGATTTAGCTGGTCCATTCTGGAATGCTCGGTGGTTGGTTGTGATTGATTCATTCAGTCATTTTCCTTTTGTTGTCCGGATGTCTTCCATGACTTCATCTGCCGCCATCCAAGCGTTATCTGCTATCTTTTGCGTTGCAGGTCTTCCACAGACAATTGTTTCCGACAATGGCCCACAATTCATGTCCACAGAATTTCAGTCGTTCTGCAAGGCCTACGGTATTCAACATCTGACGTCCGCGCCGTTTTCGCAACAGTCAAACGGTGCCGCTGAACGATTGGTCAGGGCTTTCAAGTCGCAGATGTTGAAGTTAAAAGAGTCGCATTCTCGGGAGGAAGTTATTGCTCTTTTTGTCCTCATATCGCTCTCAGCCCCGAGATGGTCGCTCGCCGGCTGAGTTGCTCCACGGTCGCCATCATCGAACCTTGTTGTCTTTACTACATCCACCACATCAGGTTCCTGTGCAGCGGCAGACATCTGCTTTTGCCCCAGGCGACGTTGTCTACTACCGTCACTATCGAGGCTCACGGCGTTGGCTCGAAGGGCGCTTTCTTCGCTGCCTCGGACGCGCTATGTATCTGGTTTTGGGGGCCTCTGGTGAGATGCGCCGGCATCTCAATCAGCTGCGCCTCTGTCGTCGCACGGGATCTGCCGCTCGCCGTATGCTTTCGGCGACGGTGCCGTCCGGTCAGCGCCTCGGGGACCCATCTACTGGCTCACATCAGCCCCAGGCGTTACCGACGCTGCCTTCCATTTTGCCCCATGGCGACGCGCCGCCGCCGCCGCCTGTTCTCCCGCCGGCGACGCCCGCAGTGGACGCGTCGCTGCAACCATCGGGCGCCTCCCTGGGTCACGCGCCACCGATCGCTCCCCGTGACCAGTTGTCCTCCGACATGGAACTCTCGCCCGCTCCGGACCATATGTCTTCCTCGCCCGTCGGGTGCCCCGGCCCGATGGAGGCCGACCCTCTACGGGTGCATACACCGCATGTTGGCGTGCACCCTGGAGTAGGTATTCAGGCGTTCCCTAGCTCCTCGCGATCCGAATTGCAGAGTGAGGGTGGCACAGTCTCGCCTGTTGTTAGGCTTCCCACCTTGTCGCATACGTCAACATGGGGTCCTCCCCTCGGTGGACAGAGGCCTTATACCGCGACCGTACGCCGATTTGCGGGGGAGCAATGTTGTGTCACCGCCAGACATACACTTGCTAGGTATGTCTTTAAACCGGCCATGGTCCGTTAGTATACGTCGGACCCGCGTGTCGCCACTATCAGTAATTGCAGACCAAGCGCTGCCACACGGCAGGTCTAGCGAGACCCGCTAGCACTCGCCCCAGTTGTACAGCCGACTTTTCTAGCGATGGTTCACCGACAACTTAAGCTCTCATTTTCAGAGACGACAGTTTAGCATAGCCTTCAGCTACGTCATTTGCTACGACCTAGCATGGCGCCATATTCTTCAAGAATGTATTCTGAACATATAATATTATGAATCATGTACCGTCAAGAGCGACGTTCATCATTAACGGATTAAATTTAAGTATGAGACTAATTACGTCCGCTTTCTGAATTCTAATTCCTTGTCATGTTCCAGACCTCACATCAGTATAGTCCTTCCCTCCTCGCGCCAGCCTGCGTGAGCTAAAACGCGCGCATTTCGGCCTCCACTAGTAACACGGTATTGGGTCTTCTGCCAACACAACACCATGTAACATATTTCTTTGTGTTCAGGTTTTGGTTTTGTGGGTTCTATACCTCATCCACGAATTTGGCAGTGCAACGTTACTACCTGCGTTGAAAAAACTTTTTTTGGTGGGTTAATTGTGTGTTTTTATTAAGTACATTTGAGAGTCAAGTATTATTAGGTGTTCTTACCTATGCATAGTTTTTTTATGTTCCTTTTCTTTATGTTCTCTTTTCAGGTCATGCAAAATACTTCCTCGTTTGTCCTCCTTTGTCGTGAATGTTGACGATAAGTAAAGCGACGTTACTTCATGGCCAAAGTCTAGAAGACTCGGGAAATACCATGGAACACGCTAATAACGGTGACACCTACCTTTCTGGTGATATGTTGGTCGGGTTTCCCAAGGAGCAGTCAGGCCCAAACACGTATGATAGGCATTCTGTATTGATAGATGATGCGGGATCGGAACAGGGAATGAACAGTGGTGACGAGTCTGATGATGGAGTCGACCGCGGCCATTTAGACGTATTATTTACGAGTATAAATTTGGAAAGGGAGACAGATGGCAGAGACAGTGCGACGCCAATGCAGCGGCGCTCGGGAAACACGGGTTGCTTCGCCAAGGGCAGGCACTCATTATGAGCCGGAAACTTATCCAGTCATCACTCTCCAACGTCAGCTTAAGAAGCAGATAGATGAGTCAGAGAGAAGACGGAAACAGGGGGCAAAATAACTGAAACGTAAAAGAGAGCATGTGACGATCGTATTGAAGGAACAGATTAGCGGCCGCATGGACGTGTTTTGGGCAAAACTTTCTGATGAAAGCAAACTCGGGACTGATTCCGAGAAAGACGCTCGCTTTGCCCGAATAGAGGTAGCAGGTGCGAAGAAGATCGCTGTTGACATCCGAGAAAAACGAGCGAAGCTCCATGGCAAACAAAAGTTTGAAAGCCTAGGCGCATAAGGCAGTGATCGCCAACATGTAGAATATTGCCAACGTAAACAATCGACTAGCACAAACAGAGGAAAAGTTGCAGACAAAGACTTCGAGAGCTTGCGCGGCGGTACAGTTACGTCGCTGTGAAACCTTGCACCAGAGATGACGTCGGGTGGTTCACAGAGCAGTGCGACGCAAGCCACGTCTTGTACCGAGTGCCGTGCGCACTCATGCGATACCTCTCATCCGATGGAGAATTTTGGTAGTGGTGACGGCCACAGAGAATACGAGGTGTCCCATCATCTGGACCAAATCCCCGTGCCGGAATCTGACAGATTCTCTAGTTCGAAGGTCGAACCTACGTTCGACCAGAAGCATTTTCTCTCCGTGTAAAACTTCAAAATTTTAAGGAAAATGGCGGCTCCTTACACCCTAAAATTTAGATTGGACAGTTCACGCAGTTGTTACCATCTTCATGGCTCCCCAGTGCGAAGCTGGAGTTTATTTACGCGCACATTAAGGGAACGGCCGCCGAACAAATGTGAGATGTCGCGGTAAAGTGCAGCACATTCGAAAAGTTCAAGGAACTATTTGACGAGAAATGTAGGATACAGCAAAACTGGAGATTATGATGTGGCCATAAATCGAATCTTCGGGATATAAAGGACCGATAAAAATGTTCGAGGCGTTATTAAAGAAGAACCAGTTCTTGGATGCACTCTGCACCTTGTCGGAAATTATTCGTTTCTGTTGCTCAAAGCTCCCCATGCAGTACCAACAGGCACTCATCGGTAGCTGCGGAGACAACACTGAAACTTTCAGATGTCTACTCAGCGAGCTGGAATGGATATATGAGAGGCAGAATGTAAGGAGTAAACGCAGAAACAATGACAGCAATAACCAGCAACCGCGTACGAACAGGGATTAGCGCACTGCGCGCTACGGTCCACAGGGAGGGACAGAGGAAAGAGCACCTCAACCAGACTGCAGAAATTACGGGTACCAGAGCCGAGCAGGGGATGGTGTGTGGTAGTACGATCGTAGCTGGCGGGAGCGAGAACAGAACCAGCAGACTTCTGGATATTGGCTCTTTCCAGACAGGAATCAGCGGGTAGGAGAAGCGGCTGAGATTCGTCCACACAATCCCTCTCACACCACACGTAACCGTAGCCCTCAGCGAAACTGACGCCAGGGAGGCGCGAAAGGGGTTCGCAATCTCTTCGCTGCCAAACTCGGACAAAACCATATACACATGGTTGGTTCCGATGACCTACGGGATGTATTAATGCAGGAGAAAGACGTAGTCAACCGGCATGATCTCCAACGGGTAATATCAGTAATGGTAGCAGACGCAATAATTAAATGTATTGTGGACAGTGGTAGTAACGTAACGGCCATTTCGGACCATGGTTTCCGGCGTTGTTCGGAGCAACGAAGTTGACCAAGGTGCGAATTAAGGGGGCAACAGCGGTAAAAGGGAACGAGGTCAATCTTCAGGCCAGGATTGAGTTTGAGTGTCAAGAACGCCACCTGGAGAGATTTTATAGTGGTACCAATTCTGACCATAGATCTAATTACTAGTACGAATTTTCTCAGCGAGTATCAGGTGTACTCGACCTGGGAAGAAGCGAGGTAGGTTTGAACAAGGGAAAGGAGGTCACCCATGACGACCAGAGACTCTCTCATAATGTGGGAGACCATGATAGTGACAACCATGGACGAAAAGAAGACGAAGTGATGCGGGCGATTCAGGAGACCATTGACGCAACATATAGAACCATTTGAATGAGAAGAGCTCAGGGATATGTTAATGGCAAAGACAGCTGTGTTCTCGCCGAAACCAGGGCCTATAAAAAAACTTCTGCTACAAGTTCTATGTAAAAGAGCACACAAAATTCTTTGTGCCGCCATACCCTATACCGGAAGTGTATCGCGAATTGGAAGCAGCAGAGATTTCACGAATGTTGACAGACGGTGTTATTGAGACCACAAGATCGACAACAATAGCCCGATCCGTGTTGTCGAGAAGAAAGACGGGAAGATATGCCTCGTTCTTGACTCTCGGCTGATAAATAAGATAATCGAGATGGAAACAGACAGACCAGAGAGGCTGCTCCAGAATTTTCACGGTATTGCCGTGTTTTCATTCATTGATCTGCGGAGTAGCTTTTGGGAGGTACAATTACACCCTGAATGTCAAAAGTACACCGTGTTTCTCGCATTCGGTAGATGTTATCAATTCCGAAGACTGCCATTCGGTCTGAACATCTCGTCTGAGGTCTTCATGGGATTATGAGTGATTTACTGAAGGAACGTGTCACCACATACGTTGACGATCTGCTGATAGGAGAGGAAAAGTGGCGAGACAACAATGTAGTTCTCAAAAATGTCTTTAAAACATTCAGTGATCACGGGCTCATAGTTAACATCGATAAATCGTGTTTCGGGGCCACCAGTTTCATATTTCTGGGACATGTCATTTACGACGAAGAGGATATCGCCTAACCCAGACAAAATAGAAGCAATAGCAAAATTCCCACGTCCACAACCAAACGACAAATGCACGGTTTTCTCAGTGTTATAAGTTTCTATCAGCGTTTCATTCATATAAATACGTTGAGTAATCCTCAACTAACCGAACTCACCCGTAGGAAAACACCGTGGATATGGGTAGCAGAGTGCTAACCCAAAGCGAAAAGAAAAAGAACTATTCGGTGACGGTGTCAGAGGCGCTCGCCATGGTGTGGGGGTTCTAGAAGTTTAGGTATTTCTTGTTTGGACGTAGAACCAAGATCTACACAGACCACAAAGCTCTGGAATTCCTGCTCACGGCGATACTGTCTCATAAACGCCTCACGAGGTGGGTTTACCTGCTTCAGGAGTATGATTTCGAGATTATCCACATAAAAGGTAGCACCAATGCAATGAAGTTTAGGTATTTCTTGTTTGGACGTAGAACCAAGATCTACACAGACCACAAAGCTCTGGAATTCCTGCTCACGGCGATACTGTCTCATAAACGCCTCACGAGGTGGGTTTACCTGCTTCAGGAGTATGATTTCGAGATTATCCACATAAAAGGTAGCACCAATGTAATAGCTGACGCTCTGTCTCGGTCACCCATTGACTTTGAGGAAGCCAGCGACAGTGAGATAGAAGGAGACCACTTTTGCATTTATTACATCCGGAAAGTCGAATTCTAAGAGAATGTCACTATGAGTGTGCAACGTTTCCGGGAGGAACAGGTCAAAGATTCAGGGCTCCTGAAACTTAAGGAGAAGTGGAAGGACTGAAGGACAAGCTTCTCAGTTTTGGTTATTGATAACTTGATACCAGTGTCTGAGTTTAATGTGTACAGCACCGAAGATGATCACTGTGTGATCGAAAATCGACTCTGCTATCAATAAAACATCAATATTACGACCAACGCTGACCTGCCTTTTAATACATAATGTGCTGTCACCGCCAGACACCACACTTGCTAGGTGGTAGCCTTTAAATCGGCCGCGGTCCGTTAGTATACGTCGGACCCGCGTGTCGCCACTATCAGAGATTGCAGACCGAGCGCCGCCACACGGCAGGTCTAGAGAGACTTCCTAGCACTCGTCCCAGTTGTACAGCCGACTTTGCTAGGAAAGGTTCACTGACAAATACGCTCTCATTTGCCGAGACGATAGTTAGCATAGCCTTCAGCTACGTCATTTGCTACGACCTAGGAAAGCGCCATTACTAGTTACTATTGATGCTGTAAAACATGTACCGTCAAGAGCGATGTTCACCATTTACGGATTAAAGTTAAGTATTCCAACAGCTACGTCCTTTTTTGCTAAAGTCTAACTTCCTTGTCCTGTTCCAGACCTCACGCCAGCCTGCGTGAGCTAAAACGCGTACCTTTCGGCTTCCTCTCATAGTGGATTGGCTCTCTTGCCAATCCACAACACATAACATATATGGTCGTGGTGCACACAGCACTCCATGGAGTCGCCAATCAACACTCATTATAGTTACGGGAACATTAGAGCTCGGAAGTGTTACTTGAAGCTGCGAACCCTTGTGCACTTCAACAACATGGAGAGGACAATCCGCCGCATCCTGTCGGTGTGCAAGTCATTCCAAAAGGCAAAACACACCACTACAAGCATGTAGGCACCCCTTTTCCCCATTGTACCTCGGAAACTTAAACATCTAGCTGCGACGGACCTCATGGGCCTTTTACCTCGCACCAAAAGGGGGTACTGTTACATCCTCGTCTTCATGTAGCTTACCTCGAAATTCGTAACGATGATACCTTTTAAGAGGGCGACAGCGAGGGCAGTGTCGCTGGCTCTAACTAACGATTTTCTGCCGCAAGTGGGACACATCCAGATCGTCTCGGACAACGGTCCGCAGTTTCAATCGAAGGGATAGAAGGAGGTGTTGATGAAACACAAAATTGAACCTGCGTTTATCTCTTCCCACTATCCAAATTGGAATCCTGCGGAACGTGTGATAAAGGAACTCAGTAATCTCTGCAGGATATACAGCAATAAGCAACATACAACGTGGGATGTTTTCCCACATGACTTTCAGGAGATACTCAGTGAGGTGCCTCACGGCACTTCAGTAGGTGGTTACAACTTCTTAGTCGTTTGCAGACACAGAACTGCCGCCACCAAAGGCTGCCTTGCAGAGGGTCGGGGGCATAGAGGGCAGGGGTCGTATTCCAAGGTCTGGCCTCAGTGTCTCATTCTTGCTCTCCCAGAGCCAAGGAAGAAAAGGGGTCTTACAGGATCAAGAGAGCTTTATTTGATCAATTTCATTTATTTGTTTATAAGTGGATATGTGTTTATGCTGTCATTTATTTATTTATTTATTTTTAGCTGGATCCTACTATCGACACCAGAAATTTCCGAGTCGCCTTCGCGTAATGAATTGAGGGCGATTCCCTCTAAACCGTTTCCTCAGAGGATCAATTATGTGCTGTGATCATCTTCAAGTGTGCCTTCTGATATTCGGAACGCCCCAATGGGCAGGAGAATCCTCGAATAATGCGCCTAAATAATTCGATATCCACTTAGCGACCGTGGCGTCCGCTGAGCATGTATTAAAATAGTCGGCATAAAATGTAATAAATTATTAATATTTTTAATAAGTCACAATACACAAATAATTCCCTTCGCTAAAAAGAATGTAACGTGTGATCTATATCTGTATAGTAACAGAACCCAGGACGTCGCCCTCAGAGTCAAGGGCACAGGTAGGAATGCCTCAGGGAAGCGTGATCGGACCGCTGTTACTCTCTATATACACTCCTGGAAATGGAAAAAAGAACACATTGACACCGGTGTGTCAGACCCACCATACTTGCTCCGGACACTGCGAGAGGGCTGTACAAGCAATGATCACACACACGGCACAGCGGACACACCAGGAACCGCGGTGTTGGCCGTCGAATGGCGCTAGCTGCGCAGCATTTGTGCACCGCCGCCGTCAGTGTCAGCCAGTTTGCCGTGGCATACGGAGCTCCATCGCAGTCTTTAACACTGGTAGCATGCCGCGACAGCGTGGACGTGAACCGTATGTGCAGTTGACGGACTTTGAGCGAGGGCGTATAGTGGGCATGCGGGAGGCCGGGTGGACGTACTGCCGAATTGCTCAACACGTGGGGCGTGAGGTCTCCACAGTACATCGATGTTGTCGCCAGTGGTCGGCAGAAGGTGCACGTGCCCGTCGACCTGGGACCGGATCGCAGCGACGCACGGATGCACGCCAAGACCGTAGGATCCTACGCAGTGCCGTAGGGGACCGCACCGCCACTTCCCAGCAAATTAGGGACACTGTTGCTCCTGGGGTATCGGCGAGGACCATTCGCAACCGTCTCCATGAAGCTGGGCTACGGTCCCGCACACCGTTAGGCCGTCTTCCGCTCACGTCCCCACATCGTGCAGCCCGCCTCCAGTGGTGTCGCGACAGGCGTGAATGGAGGGACGAATGGAGACGTGTCGTCTTCAGCGATGAGAGTCGCTTCTGCCTTGGTGCCAATGATGGTCGTATGCGTGTTTGGCGCCGTGCAGGTGAGCGCCACAATCAGGACTGCATACGACCGAGGCACACAGGGCCAACACCCGGCTTCATGGTGTGGGGAGCGATCTCCTACACTGGCCGTACACCACTGGTGATCGTCGAGGGGACACTGAATAGTGCACGGTACATCCAAACCGTCATCGAACCCATCGTTCTACCATTCCTAGACCGGCAAGGGAACTTGCTGTTCCAACAGGACAATGCACGTCCACATGTATTCCGTGCCACCCAACGTGCTCTAGAAGGTGTAAGTCAACTACCCTGGCCAGCAAGATCTCCGGATCTGTCCCCCATTGAGCATGTTTGGGACTGGATGAAGCGTCGTCTCACGCGGTCTGCACGTCCAGCACGAACGCTGGTCCAACTGAGGCGCCAGGTGGAAATGGCATGGCAAGCCGTTCCACAGGACTACATCCAGCATCTCTACGATCGTCTCCATGGGAGAATAGCAGCCTGCATTGCTGCGAAAGGTGGATATACACTGTACTAGTGCCGACATTGTGCATGCTCTGTTGCCTGTGTCTATGTGCCTGTGGTTCTGTCAGTGTGATCATGTGATGTATCTGACCCCAGGAATGTGTCAATAAAGTTTCCCCTTCCTGGGACAACGAATTCACGGTGTACTTATTTCCATTTCCAGGAGTGTACATAAATGATCTGGCGGACAGGGTGCGCAGAAATCTGTGAATGATGATGTGGTGTCGTCGCTGAGTGACTGTAAGAGGATGGAAGATGATCTAGACAAAGTTTCTAGTTGGTTTGATGAATGACAGCTCGCAGTAAATGCAGGTGAGTAGGAAAAACAATCCCGTCTTGTTAGAATACAGTATTAGTCATGTGCTACTTAGCACAGAGGCATCGATTAAATAACTATGTTTAGAGAGTATGTAAGGACTGTAGTAGGGAAGATGATTTATCGACTTCGCTTTATTTGGATCATTTCAGGGTAATGTGATTCACCTGTAAACAAAGGTGGCGTACAGAACATCACTGCATGCAGTTATTCAATACTGCTTGAGTTTTTGAGGTTCCCTCCGAATCGGGCAGCAATATTCGTTATATTTCGGGTCAGGAAGGCAATGATAAGAGAAGTTAGTGACCCTATATAGGTATATAGACATCCTTTTTCATCCTCGCTCTATTTGCGTGTTTGTGAGTGTAACACGAAAATAAATGGCTAGTAGCTGTAGACGGTATCCTCCCCTACGCACCGTATGGTGGCTTGCGGATCGTTAGAAGATTTAATACAACATTCGAGAACAGCTACGTAGCGTCTCTCACAACGTTCAGCGATATGACACGTTATGGAACTAAAATCGTTTAGCTGGCGTGAAAATAAGAGATAACGTAGACAACCATCCTTTCCATGCGAATGGTGAGGCACACACACCAAGAACGATACAATAACTGGGAGTGCGATTTATGGGGAAGCTGATGGAATTCAATGACCTGTTTAATTCTAATAGGTTGTCACTTTTGATACTACGAACATAGCACATTATAAAACCTTCTCTGTATCGATATAATTAATGAATTCCAATGACAATCAGTTGTATAAGGTAGATTGAATTGGAATGGAAAGAATGTAGGGAGAGTCATTTGTTTTCAATTAACTGGATAGCACATAGCTGACATGGATATTTTATCGGTATGCAGGAGTACAATGCGTCACGATAGTGGGAGTATCGGACTAGACTAAATTTGAGGTACTTTTACACTTTAAAATGATTATTTACTTTTTTTAATTTTTTGTAAGAGGGAAGAAGACAACACTTCCCACTGAGAGATCTCATAATAAAATGTGGATATTGTTGATCCTGTATAGCTTTATGCGGCTTGCTTCGATGCAAGTTGTCAATAATTTTTCTCTGTGTACAGCGCGAAGCAGAATACGAGTAAGCACAGTGGGAGGTCTTTTCATTCCAGCGCCTAGATCGGGCATCGGAAAAAAATGTTCGAATGTGTGTGAATTTCTAAGGGACCAAACTGCTGTGGTCACCGGTCCCTAGGCTTACACACTACTTCACTACTTAAATTAACTTATGCTAAGGCCAACATACACACCCATGCGCGAGGGGGGTATGGTATCGGACTGTGCTTGCTCTTGCCGTGCGCCTGCCACGCTTCACTCACACTCTCTCTCTCTCTCTCTCTCCCTCTCTCTTTCTCTCTATCTCTCTCTCTCACACACACACACACACACGCACACACACACACGGTTCGATGTTTACGTAAACATGAGGATGAACAATTCTGACAGCAAATTATTTAACAAAAAAAGTTGACAATGATATACCACTGCTGTGCGTTTTTAAAATAATAATGCGGATAGATTGACAGTTTATGTTGCATGGTTGCATGATACTTTTTTCTCTGGGTCACTGTAGCACCGCTGCCGCTAGAAGGACTTGCTGGCAGTCACGCGTCAGCACGCTCTGGATATCAGAGGTGCCACGTTTTGTGTTGGCAGAAGAGCCAACACCGTGTTACGAGTGGAGGCCGAAATGCACGCGTTTTAGCTCACGCAGGCTGGCGTGAGGAGGGAAGAACTATACTGACGTGAGGTCTGGAACATGACAAGGAATGAGAATTCAGAAAGCGGAAGTAATTAGTTTGATACTTAAATTTAATCCATTAATGATGAACGTCGCTCTTGACGGTACATGACTCACAATATTAAGAATACATTCTTGAAGATATTACTTATAGTAACTGAATATGGCGCCTTGCTAGGCCGTAGCAAATGACGTAGCTGAAGGCTATACTAAACTGTCGTCTCTGCAAATGAGAGCGTACGTAGTCAGTGAACCATCGCTAGCAAAGTCGGCTGTACAACTGGGGCGAGTGCTAGGGAGTCTCTCTAGACTAGACCTGCCGTGTGGCGGCGCTCGGGTCTGCAATCACTGATAGTGGCGACACGAGGGTCCGACGTATACTAACGGACCGCGGCCGATATAAAGGCTACCACCTAGCAAGTGTGGTGTCTGGCGGTGACGACGATACTTGGGGGAAGGATGGTTAACTCGCTTTTTTTATGTAAGTATTGTTTTTCACACAGTTGTAGTTTACATGGTCATGCAACTCACCCCATTCTGAGCAGGTTCTAGTATTCACATAACAGAAAAAAAAGCAGAGTAATAGAATTTCTGGAATACATTTGTCTAGGTAACATATTTAAGTGTTTAACATTGCAAGATCACAGGTTAATGTAAACGTAAGTTAAGCCATTGTAAATGTGAATTGTTGGTACATTAATAATCGGTGTAATCACTAGATTGTTGAAAGAAAGCATGCAGTCGTGTATGTATTGTGTTGTACAGGTGCCGGATGTCAGTTTGTGAGATGGAGTTCCATGCCTGTGGCACTTGGTCAGTACAGGAACGGTTAATGCTGTCTGCGGATGACGCTGGAGCTCTCGTCCAGCTATGTCCCATATGTCCTTGATTGGGGACAGATTTGGTGATCGAGCAGGCCAAGGCAACATAGCAACGACCTGTAGAGCATGCTGGCTGACAACAGTGGTATGTGGACGAGCGTTATACTGTTGGAAAACACCTCCTGGAATCCTGTTCATGAATGGCGGTACAACAGTAGGAATCATCAGATTGACTTACGGATTTCCAGAGAGAATGTATGGGACAACCACGGGAGTTCTCCTGCTGACATACGAAATCACACACCAGCTGATAACTCCGGTTTAAGTCCAGTGCGTCTAGCACGTAGGTAAGTTGGTTGCAGGCCTTCAACTAGCCTCCTTCTGATCAACAAAGAGCCGTCACTGGCAACGAGGCAGAACCAGATCTCATCAGAAAACACATCTGACCACCACCGTATCTTCCAATGAGCTCTCAGGTGACACCACCGAAGTCGAAAATGACGGTGGTTTTGGGTCAGTGGAATGCACGATACAGGACGTCTGGCTTGTAGTTGTCGTTTAAGTACCCAATTTGTACCAGTTCGTTGTGTCACTGTGGTGCCAAGTGCTGCTCAAATTACTCCTGCAGATGCAGTACGATGCTCCAGAGCCATACACTGAACAGATGCTCTTCCCTGTTGATAGTGCTAGGTGGCCGTCTGGAGCCCGGTCTTCTTACGTCCGTGCATTCTCGTGAGCACTGCCGTCAGCAATTACGTATAGTGGCTGTATTCCTGCCAAGTCTTTCTGCGATAACGCAGAAGGATCATCCAGCTCCTCATTTCCCTAATACATGACCTCATTCAAACTCAGTAACGTATTGATAATGGTCTCTTTGTCGCCTTGACTACCGTCAACTCACCGCTAACCACTATGTTGTGGATTGGCAAGACAGCCAACCCACTATGAGAGGAAGCTGAAAGGCACGCGTTTTAGCTCACGCAGGCTGGCGTGAGGTCTGGAACAGGTCAAGAAAATAAGACTAACAAAAAAACGTACGTAGCTGCTGGAATACTTAGCTTTAATCCATAAATGGTGAATATCGCTCTTGACGGTACATGTTTTACAGCATCAATAGTAACTGGTAATGGCGCTATGCTAGGTCGTAGCAAATGACGTAGCTGAAGGCTATGCTAACTATCGTCTCGGCAAATGAGAGCGTAATTTGTCAGTGAACCATAGCTAGCAAAGTCGGCTGTACAACTGGGGCGAGTGCTAGGAAGTCTCTCTAGACCTGCCGTGTGGCGGCGCTCGGTCTGCAATCTCTGATAGTGGCGACACGCGGGTCCGACGTATACTAACGGACCGCGGCCGATTTAAAGGCTACCACCTAGCAAGTGTGGTGTCTGGCGGTGACACCACACACTAACGCCCGTAAGCGTTACAATGTGTGTTTAAAGCCCACCTTATATGCATGCTCATAGCGGCGCTACTACCGCTTCTCTTATGCGACTGACGAAAAATTTGAATAGATATCATCTTTCAGATGTAGAAACGTTCCTACCAAGTTCCTTTTTATGTTCACGACCCCGTTTGCTGTTGCGATTTTTTTGCGTCAGTGTGTATTGGCAACTGCTGAGTTATGGTATATAATTACGTCAACTTAATTTACATAAATGTACACCATGTTGGCTTGTCGGAGCTTGCAGTGTCATGACGTCGCACACTAGAATGCCAGTATCTCAGTCAGTACTTCAGGTGCACTTTTTATTACAAAATAGTACGTTGCGCTTTGGATACACAGATTTTATGTTTTATTGACTAAGCTACCATTGTAGGCTGCACAGATGCGCAAGTAGCTGTTTACCTATATCGCATAGTGACGATGTACCACACATATGCACGACACTCCTGAGCTGTTATGTAAGTGCATACAAATACTTACAGCACCTGAATGGTTGTGGTAACACAGATTTGTTTGAAGAATATGAGTGCAGCCATTAACATTCCTATTTCTATCTATCTTAACAGCTTTTGGGTGGTCGCCAATATGTACAGTTTGGCAGCACAGGTGTCTGGCTGTCACATACGGGGTGGTCCAATGATAGTGACCGGGCCAAATATCTCACGAAATAAGCGTGTAACGAAAAAACTACAAAGAACGAAACTTATCTAGCTTGAAGGGGGAAACCAGATGGCGCTATGGTTGGCTCGCTAGATGGGACTGCCATAGGTCAAACGGATATCAACTGCGTTTTTTAAAATAGGAACCCCCATTTTGTATTACATGTTTGTGTAGTACGTAAAGAAATATGAATGTTTTAGTTGGACCACTTTTGTCGCTTTGTGATAGATGGGGCTGTAATAGTCACAAACATATGGCTCACAATTTCAGACGGACAGATGGTAACAGCTAGGTTTTTTAAATTAAAATACAGAAGGTAGGTACGTTTGAACAATTTATTTCGGGTGTTCCAATGTGATACATGTACCTTTGTGAACTTATTTCTGAGAACGCATGATGTTACAGCGTGATTACCTGTAAATACCACATTAATGCAAAAATGCTCAAAATGTGCTCAAAATGATGTCCGTCAACCTCAATGCATTTGGCAATACGTGTTACGAAATTCCTCTCAACAGCGAGTAGTTCGCCATCCGTAATGTTCGCACATGCATTGACAATGAGCTAACGCATGTTGTCAGGCGTTGTCGGTGGATCACGATAGCAAATATCCTTCAACTTTCCCCACAGAAAGAAATCCGGGGACGTCAGACCCGGTGAACGTGCGGGCCATGGTATAGTGCTTCGACAACCAATCCACCTGTCATGAAATATGCTATTCAATACCGCTTCAACCGCTCGCAAGCTATGTGCCGGACATCCATTATGTTGGAAGTACATCGCCATTCTGTCATGCTGCGAAACATCTTGTAGTAACATCGGTAGAACATTACATAGGAAATCAGCATACACTGCACGATTTAGATTGCCATCGATAAAATAGGGGCCAATCATCCTTCCTCCCATAATGCCGCACCATACATTAACCCGACAAGGTCGCTGATGTTCCACTTGTCGCAGCCATCGTGGATTTTCCGTTGCCCAATAGTGCATATTATGCCGGTTTACGTTACCGCTGTTCGTGAATGACGCTTCGTCGCAACATAGAACGCGTGCAAAAAATCTGTCATCGTCGCGTAATTTCTCTTGTGCCCAGTGCCCGAACTGTACACGACGTTCAAAGTTGTCGCCATGCAATTCCTGGTGCATAGAAATATGGTTCGGGTGCAATCGATGTTGATGTAGCATTCTCAACACCGACGTTTTTGAGATTCCCGATTCTCGCGCAATTTGTCTGCTACTGATGTGCGGATTAGCCGCGACTGCAGCTAAAATACCTACTTGGGCATTATCATTTGTTGCAGGTCGTGGTTGACGTTTCACATGTGGCTGACCACTTCCTGTTTCCTTAAATAATGTAACTATCCGGCGAACGATCCGGACACTTGGATGATGTCGTCCAGGATACCTAGCAGCATATATTGCACACGCCCGTTGGTCATTTTGATCACAATAGCCATACACCAACACGATATCGACCTTTTCCGCAATTGGTAAACGGTCCATTTTAACACGGGTAATGTATCACGAAATAAATACCATCCGCACTGGCGGAATGTTACGTGATACCATGTACTTATACGTTTGTGACAATTACAGCGCCATCTATCACAAAGCGAAAAAAGTGGTCCAACTAAAACATTCATATTCTTTACGTACTACACGAATATGTAATAAAAATGGGGGTTCCTATTTTATAAAACGCAGTTGATATCCGTTTGACCTATGGCAGTGTCATCTAGTGGGCCAACCATAGCGCTATTTGGTTTCCCCCTTCAAACTAGACTAGTTTCGTTTGATGCTTATTTCGTGAGACATTTGGCCCAGTCACTATCAATGGGCCACCATGTATATTTAAGAAATTCTCACACAGTATATGTCATTCATTGTGTGAAAGTATTACATGTTCAGTCATCACCACAAAGTTGAGGATAAACGTTAACTACCACCTTAACAGGGGAGGCATGTGTGGCTATGGTCGACGATTCGTGATAACGGAAACTCAATGCCTGGGATATTTGTCGCTGCAATGTTGTACAGGGTAGTCCTATAATTCTGTGGACACGAATGTATGTTAATAATAACGTTACTTCTACGCAGTTCAGTAACTCTGATGTACAGTCATTCTCAAAAGTATCCGAACGACCCGAATTGCATTTCGCCTAATTCGCATGCAACCGGCATAACGCGGCTGTCCAGCGGGTCCTCTAATCGCTTCCTGGTACAGTCGTTTGACTATTGAAAATGGTTCCAACAAGTCACCACTAAAAAAACCAGCTCTGTATCGCAGTAACTCAAGATGTAACGCAATACCACGATGTTACAAATATCAGGGAACACCTTATCACAGATAAGACTGTCCTTACGGCTTGTAAGCTCACATTTATTACAATAAATGACATACCCGAAATGTTACCACTCTCATTATTACGTCAGATAAGTAATGCACGTAGTAAGTTCGTCGTATTCATGATTTCCTCTTCAAAGTAACATACAGTACTTATTATTTAACACAAAGTGACATTAAAAATTAAAGTTATCCACGAGCAGCTAGTTGAGAATATGTATGAACTTCAAATGACACGATGAACCGTCTCGTTCTGCATATGGATTCAAGCCCAGGTCAGGCAGACTAAGCAAAGATTTCGTGACTGACGCAAATTAACAGTCATTCCTGATTAGGAATACAGAGAGTGATATACCTCGATTTTAGACAATTACATAACGCAAAAATTTTGAATGGACGCGAATTCCTATCCAGCATCTCTTGTCCATGTTAACGAACTACGAGAGATGTTAAATATTGCTTCTTCACAAGTAACTTACTTGAAATTCCGTGAGGTAAAGCCTTGTGTTGAAATGGGATTCGAACCCAGAACCTAATCGACTGATATCGAAGCACATCCAACTGTGACATATCGGATTTTCTCGGCAGTAGCTAGATGTTTTACCTGAAATGACGAGACGAAACATTAATTTTTTCCTTCCCAGGACTCCAACACGGCACCTATCGCTGTTATATTCTAGAGAAAACGAACGTTAAATATGGGTTTGTTGCACCAGCAGCGACATGTGAGCATGTTTGAACTACAAATAATATGACGAAGAGTTCAGTGCTCACAGGGAATAGAGCCCCACACATATCGTTGTTGACTACACACAAAGAGACGTCAGCTACCGAATGTTTCTCCACCAGCAGCTCGGAATAACATCTTGAACTTACAGTGATCTCGCAAATAGTTCTGTTTCCCACTGGGAGTCAAAAACGTCAGATATCGTTAGTGTTGACAACGAATGAAAATACATTAAAAATCAAAATTCTTATCCACCAGCAGATAGGTGTTCTCATGCTAGAGCTTGATAATACATAATGAAATCTTTAGTGCCGGGCCAGGATTCGCACCCATTCACGCGTAATATGTGGAGATGTTGAGGAATCTGCAATTTTGAACAAACAACAAATTGTAGCCGAGCTGTATTGTCACGAAGGGATCGAATTCCGCGTTAAGGGCAGTCTGAGTTGCATTCTCAGTTCAGAACTAATTTTATCGACATACAGAAGCTCAGATAAAAGATGGAATAAGTGTCCTGTGACCCTACATAGCGTTTGTTTCGTCACTAGAGAGAAATAACTAGTATAAGAAAGGTTACTGGTGATAAAGTTTCTACATGTCGCCACTCCAGACTTTATTGTGGTTCAGCCTAACTTCTACTTGGCAGCGAAGGAATATCATCTTTAATGTGAATTTCAGACCACACTGCCATTATATCTTCCTCATTCGGTGTAGCCAGAAGAGAATGGAATTTTTCTCTCCCTATCTAAAATAATTGACAGAAGTGGGGATCGAACCCAGACCATAGGTATAACAACCTATCATCAGTCCAACAGACCACTAAATCCTCATTTCTCTAACTCATTTTTCTATCGTAACACCGTTGCGCCACACTGGATGAAAATTCTGACACACGGGCTCCCTGTAGTAAATTGCAGCGGTTCAGTAAATTCATTTACTTGGTTGACCGAATCACCATGCACTAGCTGCCTCGGCTACCCAGTGCATACATTCGACTCTATTTTGTAATCACCGAAATAAAATCACGTAACTGCCACCTACACAGAACTGCCAACAGTGTAGGATGCAGAAATTTAACTAGGAAGTGTTCCTTTCCACTTGAGCTATTCTATTGCGCTATCTGTTTGTAGAAAACGTCGTGCAGCACAAAAGAAAAGCTGTTACTGTTTCTCTCAGAAGTCTACTCCCGGCCATTCGCATTATCGCGCAGCGCTGTGGTACGCAGAAGTTATGGAGGGATTGTTGTTCAGCTCTGGAGCTCTCGTTGCTATGCATTAGCTAGTACCGTAATGGTAAGTGTCGTGCACCGTAGATAAGATGTCGCGAGTTCGAATACGTTTACTACAAAAAATTTTTAAAATGCAATTCTGCTGTCTGCTGAAGTTACCAATCTAATGGAACTTTGAACATAATTCCCTTCACTTCTCAACCCAAAATAGTCGCATGTGGAAAAAGGGCTAACTTTTGTGACATTTTGTTCTTTTCAGGTTTAATAGACAGCCAGGCAGCAGATGCATCTCGAAGCTTTTGTATTGTGTATGGGGAGAACGCATCGTTCCCAAATACGTCAGAAAAGTGTTTTCTACATTAGCTGTCGTGTGGTAATGGCATTTTATTCTTCTTCAAACATTATTTGACAGCTTTAACTCAGAACTAGTTTTCTACATGCATGTAATCAATAGACTTCGCTCTCATGTTTACTATTGTTTCAACAACGCTAAAGGAAACCTTACAAAAATTGTCCACTGTATTATAGAAATGAAATAAAACTACCCACGACAACCTCACGACGAAAGCCTGTTTTAATAAAACTGAGTATCTGTACACAAGCATGCCTCTATCAACACGAATTAGTAAAATACTAATCACTTAGATTTTGATTGGGTCTGTGTTTAATTGGTATGCTGTGTCATACTCAAGAGGTATGAAAATGTGACATTTCATAAATATAGATACGTATTTCTAGAAACCCAAAATTTGCTTGTCAGCAGAGGAAAGAGGCGTTACCTGTTGGGCAGCATTGTAAGTTTTTCACCATCGCACTATGATCCGAAAGTATTTGCTTGCGATTTCCTTATCGATGCTTGATCTGACTGCCTGTAGCTCTTTCACAGAAGGGATAAAAACGTTGCGGTCAGTGCAACTGGAATTGCGAACCATAACAGGAACTTTTTTCAGAGTTCAGCACGTTGCCGCAGAGCTGGCGAAGAGGTATGTGATTCACCTTCCCCTTACGAGACCAATTGACGCTAGAACTCATAAACCGCTATTTAAAGGACGAGATTAGTTGCGATTTCCACCTGCAACGATTTTCCTGGGCTGAAAACCGTAAGTTTTCAATCCTTTGTTACACCTCAAGCGATAATAACTCAGATTATTCAAGGGAAATGACAGATAAAATCAAGTGAACTTTGAGGCTTAATTCCGTGCACACCAGGAAGTAACTCGTCGATGACAGAATTGCCAAACTTACGTTGCCTTGTTGCCAAATCTCAGTTACAGTACCAGCAGGAAGAAGACTAACCGATGTGATCCTACAGCGGGCTGGGAAGTGACCATAGCTGGTGTTTCGAAGTCGCAGCTGCCACGGCCTGGAATACGTAATGCGTCTGAATCGCCTTTCTGTAACTAGGTTTGGGGACTGGAGCGTAGTTACTTATAACACTCAGAATTGACTGCAAACTAAGTGTTATATTGCTAGAGAAGGCCGAAATGCACGCTATAAGCTCACGCAGGATGGCGTGAGGTCTGAAACAGGATACGTAATGAATGCTATAAAGAAAGGTACGTAGCTTCTGGAATACTTAACTTTAATCCATCATTTGTATACATCGTTCTTGATGAGACATGCTTCATACAATAACTATCAATTGCTATGGCGCCTTGCTAGGTCGTAGCCATTGACTTAGCTGAAGGCTATTCTAACTATCTTCTCTGCAAATAAGCGAGGCTTCGTCAGTGTTGCATCGCTAGCTAAGTCGTCCGTACAACTGGGGCGAGTGCTAGTAAGTCTCTCTAGACCTGCCGTGTGGCGGCGCTCGGTCTGCAATTACTGACAGTGGCGACACGCGGGTCCGTCGTATACTAGCGGACCGCGGCCGATTTAAAAGCTACCACCTAGCAAGAGTGGTGTCTGGCGGTGACACCACATTCCTCCCCCGCAAATCGGCGTACGGTTGTGTTATAAGGCTTCCGCCCGCCGTGGGGAGGACCCCATGTTGACGTATGCGACGAGGTGGGGAGCCTAACAACAGGCGAGGCTGTGCCACCCGCACCCGGCCATTCGGTCCGAGGGGAGCTAGGAAACGCCTGAAAACCTAGTCCAGGGTGCACGCCAACATACGGTTTGCGCCCGTAAAGAGACAGGAGGGGCTGAAGGGTCGACCTCCATCGCGTCGGGGTACCCGACGCGCGAAGACCCCATGGGGACCGGAGTGGGCAAGAGGTCCGTGGCGGGGGACTGCTAGTCACGGGAAGCTACCGGCAGCGCGTGACCCAGGGAGGCGCTTGGCGGCTGCAGCGACGCGTCTACTGCGGGCGGCGCCGGCGGGAGAACAGGCGGCGGCGGCGGCGGCGGCGGCGGCGCGTCGCCATGCGGCAAAATGAAAGGCAGCCTCGGTAACACCTGGGGATGAGGCGAGCCAGTAGATGGGTCCCCAGGGCGCTGACCGGACGGCACCGTCGCTGAAAGCAGACGGGGAGCGGCAGAACCCGTGCGACGACAGAGGCGCAGCTGATTGAGATGCCGACGCAACTCACCAGAGGCCCCCAAAACCAAATACATCGCGCGGCCGAGGCAGCGAAGAATGCGACCTGCGAGCCAACGCCGTGAACCTCAATAGTTGCGATAGAATACAACGTCGCCTGGAGCAAAAACAGGAGTCTCCCGCTGCACAGGAACCTGATGCGGCGGATGCAGCAAAGACATCAAGGTTCGATGAAGACGACCGTGGAGCAACTCAGCCGGCGAGCGACCATCTCGGGGCTGAGAGCGATGCGAAGACAAAAAGAGCAACAACGCGTCCTCCCGAGAATGCGACTCTTTCAAGTTCAATATCCGTGACTTGAAAGTCCGGACCAATCGTTCAGCGGCACCGTTTGACTGAGGCGAAAACGGCGCGGATGTCAGATGTTGAAGACTATTGGCCTTGCAGAATGACTGAAATTCTGCGGACATGAATTGTGGGCCATTGTCGGAAACAATAGTCTGAGGAAGACCTTCAATGCAAAAGATAGCGGATAACGCTTGGATGGTGGCAGATGACGTCGTGGAAGACATCCGGACAACAAAAGGAAAATTACTGAAAGAATCGACAACAACCAACCATCGAGCATTCCAGAATGGACCAGCAAAATCTATGTGCAGGCGTTGCCAAGGGGAAGTGGCTTTCGACCATTCAAAGAATTTCCGCTGAGGTGCGGATTGTTGTTCGGCACACGCCATGCAAGAAGAGCACATATTCGTAATCGCAGCATCGATTCCGAACCAAGTACAGTGCTGATGAGCAAGTTGTTTCGTTCTCACTATACCCCAATGTCCTTGGTGGCGAAGCCGTAAGACAGAAGACTGTAACGAATGTGGGACCACGACTCTGGACTGATCATTATCAGAACGCAACAACAAAACACCACGTCGAACAAGAAGTCTCTCCTTGTGAGAAAAAAATCTGCAAACCAACGGATCCTCTATCCGTGACTTTGACAAGGGCCATTGCGTAGCAACAAAACGCAAAAACGTAGCAAGGACAGGGTCAGCAGCTGTGGCTGTAGCTACACGACGAAAAGCAATCGGAAACGATTCGACCACGTCATACGCTTCCGAATCAATGAACATGCAAGCAAGTTCGGAAGAATCGAATGCTCTATCCTCAGCAACAGGTAAACGGGACAACGCATCGGCGTTTCCGTGCTTAGCAGTGGACCGATACAAGATATCATAGCGGTACTGCGAGAGGAAAATAGATCAGCGAATAAATTTCTGCGCTGTACGTGGAGGTACAGGCGTGTTCGGATGAAAAAGCGATGTCAAAGGTTTGTGGTCTGTGATAATGGTAAAGTGACGACCATACAAGAAATCATGAAACTTTGTAACACCAAACACGAGAGCCAAAGCTTCTTTCTCGATTTGTGAATAATTTATTTGCGCTGACGAGAGCAATTTGGACGCAAAGGCAATAGGGCGGTCAGGTGAGCCATCTTTGTGTGCAAGCACAGCACCGATCCCGAAATCCGATGCATCTACCATCAACAAAAGGGGTTTCTGGGGATCGAATGGCGTAAGGCAAGTATTTGAAAGCAACGCCGATTTCAACTGGCGAAAGGCGCGTTCGCATTCCATTGTCCAGACAAACGGAACACCTTCACGGCGTAAACGATGAAGCGGAGCTGAAATGGAAGAAGCGCGCTTCACAAATTTATTGTAATAGTTAATTTTTCCCAACACACTCTGTAGCTGCTTCAAATTCTGCGGCGAAGGCAAGTCTTGTATGGCACGGAGGTGCTCGAGACTCGGATGTATGCCTTGGGCATTGATTACATGTCCAAAATATGGCCAGTCACAAGCAAAAAACACACATTTGTCCTTCCGCAAGCGAAGACCATTTTGTCGCAAGACCTGAAATAATGTTCTAAGATTGGCTAAATGCTCTTCTGCTGTCTTTCCGGAGATCACAATTTCGTCCAGATAGTTCGCTGCAGTAGGGACTGACGCACAAACAGTTTGTAAATATTGCTGAAACAATGCAGGGGCGGATGCACACCCGAATGGCAGTCTTTTGAAGCTATACAACCCAAGATGCGTGTTAACCATGAGAACGCGCTGGGATTCTTCGTCCACCGGTATTTGCAAGTACGCATCTGCTAGGTCCAACTTAGAAAAATTTTTACCCGGGCACAGTTTGTCAAAAAGATCTTCCGGGCGGGGTAAAGGAAAAGTTGCAATCACTAGTTGTGGATTCACTGTTGCCTTGAAGTCCACACAAAGTCTCAATTTTCCCAAAGGTTTTGGCAAAATTAGTAAGGGTGAAGCCCAGAGAGAAGCCTGCACACGTTCAATTACACCTTGCGATTCTAAATCGTGTAATGTTCTTGCGACCTTTTTACGCAATGTGTGGGGAACATTGCGCGCTCTGAAAAATTTCGGTTGCACGTTTACTTTCAGTTCCAAATGTGCTTTATAGTTCTTAGTGCAACCAAGGGCCGGTGCAAAAATGTCTGCAAATTCTGCACATAGACGAGAAACACTGTCTGAAGGCACAGTCTGGTCCACTGATATGACCTGATTGACTATAGACAAGTTAAACAACTGAAATAAATCTAAACCAAACAAGTTCACTGCAGAAGAAGAACGAAGGACGTAAAATGACACAAGTTTTGTTTGTCCCTTGTATGTTGCAAGAGGGTTGCACTGTCCTAACACTGGAATATGCTGTCCTGAATATATAGTTAGCTTAACATTTGCGGCACGCAACGGAGGAGTGCTCAGTTGTTTGTACGTGACTTTATTGATCAATGAAACTGCAGCTCCGGTATCGAGCTGGAATGGTATTACGTTGGCATTAATGTCCAAGTCTACAAAAAGTTTATTTTCCTGCTGACTACAAGAGCGATTGTCTCGTGCAACGTGAACAGACACTGGTACAGACTCACTCGCAACTTGACCATTTCCGTCGATGTCGAAGCACACTTTTTGTGGGGCGAACACAGGCACTGTTAGAGAAAGTGGCACTGGGCGGAGTGGAATTAATTACATGAATTTCCATGGGCGAAGGTTCACGAGCCTGAGCATTCTTGGTGCGATTCCGGCGCGAAGCAAAGGGCTGGGAATGGTGTTTTGTGTCCGATCTGAGCTTTTTCTGGCAAACACTCTGAACATGTCCTTTTTTATTACAGAAAAAGCAAATAGCTTGGCGAGACGGGCAATTCTCACGCGAATGTCTAGTAGCACACCGCGGGCATGACTTTAGTACTGCATTTGCATGCTGGCGCGGGACACGTGGCTGCGCGGACGTGCGCGAGGGCTGTTTACAGTTCCGTGCAGATCGCCCGGCGGGCTGGTTAATGTGACACACAGCTGGCGAAGTTGCAAATGCTTCCTGAGCAAAGTCAAGGGTGTCTTGCCTATCCAATATGTCTATCACTTGTTGAAGGGAGGGATTGACTAGTTTAAAAATTTGCTCCCGTATACGAACATCAGAAACGTTCTGTGCAATTGCATCACGCACCATAGTATCTGAATAAGGGAGTCCACATTCACACTCAAAAGCACAATCCCGAGTAAGGCCTTGCAAAGTTGCAACCCACTTCCGATTAGTTTGACCGGCCGTACGTTTTGTATGAAAGAACGTATACCGTTTTGCAACGACAATGACTGATTCTTTGAAATAAGTATCTAATGCAGACAAAAATTTCTTCGTAGGACAGAGTTGCTACGTCGTGTTGGGGAAATTTCACTATCACACGGTACGTTTGCACCCCTACACACGACAATAAGTGAGGCTGCCGCTCGTTACCTTGAATTCTGTAGGCGGCGATATGAAATCCAAATTGGCGTGACCACTCCGTCCATGTTTCCACTTCCTCACTGAAGTGTCGAAACGGTGGTGCAACTGCATGTTGTGGCTGCGGTAGCGGTGAAGCGGCGGCTGCCGCATCGGTTTACATTGCACGTTGACCCTGGACGAGCTGTCCAAGGGCATCCAATAACGCCTGCGTCTGCTGATTCTGCAAGCGATAAAATTCGGACAGTACATCTGGAGATTGTGGCGAGGCCATGACACAAATAAATTAGAGCAATACGAAGGCGAAATCCTCTTTTAAGCCTCGTCACCACTTGTTATATTGCTAGAGAAGGCCGAAATGCACGCTATAAGCTCACGCAGGATGGCGTGAGGTCTGAAACAGGATACGTAATGAATGCTATAAAGAAAGGTACGTAGCTTCTGGAATACTTAACTTTAATCCATCATTTGTATACATCGTTCATGATGAGACATGCTTCATACGATAACTATCAACTGCTATGGCGCCTTGCTAGGTCGTAGCCATTGACTTAGCTGAAGGCTATTCTAACTATCTTCTCTACAAATAAGCGAGGCTTCGTCAGTGTTGCATCGCTAGCTAAGTCGACCGTACAACTGGGGCGAGTGCTAGTAAGTCTCTCTAGACCTGCCGTGTGGCGGCGCTCGGTCTGCAATTACTGACAGTGGTGACACGCGGGTCCGTCGTATACTAGCGGACCGCGGCCCATTTAAAAGCTACCACCTAGCAAGTGTGGTGTCTGGCGGTGACACCACACTAAGCATCATAAATCAGTAACTCTCATAGTTGTTTTTATATTTCTTTCGTTAGTGTACTCAAAACTAAGAAACTCATTCACGGGGGTTTTAGTGCCTCGCCGATGGTCGCGCACAACAAACAAATAAAAATAAAAAAAGAATTTGTGTGTGTGTGTGTGTGTGTGTGTGTGTGTGTGTGTGTGTGACAAAGACAGAGAGAGAGAGAGAGACAGAAATAAAAAAGAATGAGAGAAAGAGTATGCGTAGAAAATTCTTGTAAAGAAATTGAATCATGGTATGTAAATAAATCTTTCATTTAAAATGACACGTTCCACATCATTACAAAATGTATTCATGATCTATGGAACAAGAATTAATATAATGTAATCTAATCACATCATATTGATGACTAGCCATGAAGAGTCATAAATTACCGAAATTTTTGCCAATATCAGTAACCAAATCTAAACTTGTAAACAAAAGACAACGACTTTTGTAATAAACCGGGACTCCTATCAAGTCCCCTTCATCCCTGTTAGTTAACCACGAAAGGTGTCTGATATACCTCCATTCTGAAGTAACAAAGTGTGCATACATTTAAAGATGAAGTGCTTGATGTGAAGTTCTGCGACGGAGAACCTCTGCACACCACAGCGCTGCGCGATAGTGCAAATGGCCGGGAGTAGACTTCTGAGAGAGACAGTAACAGCTTTTCTTTTGTGCTTCACGACGTTTTCTACAAACAGATAGCATGAGAACACCTATCTGCTGGTGGATAGTAATTTTGATATTTAATGTATTTTCATTCGTTGTCAACACTAACGATATCTGACGTTTTTGACTCCTAGTGGGGCACAGAACTATTTGCGAGATCACTGTAAGTTCAAGATGTTATTCCGAGCTGCTGGTGGAGAAACATTCGGTAGCTGACGTCTCTTGGTGTGTAGTCAACAACGATATGTGTGGGGCTCTATTCCCAGTGAGCACTGAACTCTTCGTCATATTATTTCTAGTTCAAACATGCTCACATGTCGCTGCTGGTGCAATAAACCCATATTTAACGTTCGTTTTCTCTAGAATATAACAGTGATAGGTGCCGTGTTCGAGTCCTGGGAAGGAAAAAATTAATGTTTCTTCTCGTCATTTCAGGTAAAACATCTAGCTACTGCCGAGAAAATCCGATATGTCACAGTTGGATGTGCTTCGATATCAGTCGATTAGGTTCTGGGTTAGAATCCCATTTCAACACAAGGCTTTACCTCACGGAATTTCAAGTAAGTTACTTGTGTAGAAGCAATATTTAACATCTCTCGTAGTTCGTTAACAGGGACAAGAGATGCTGGGTAGGAATTCGCGTCCATTCCAAATTTTTGCGTTATGTAATTTTAAGTTGATATTTGCCAATTGATACTGTCTAAAATCGAGGTATATCACTCTCTGTATTCCTAATCAGGAATGACTGTTAATTTGCGTCAGTCACGAAATCTTTGCTTAGTCTGCCTGACCTGGGCTTGAATCCATATGCAGAACGAGACGGTTCATCGTGTCATTCGAAGTTCATACATATTATCAACAAGCTGCTCGTGGTTAACTTTAATTTTTAATGTCACTTTGTGTTAAATAATAAGTACTGTATGTTACTTTGAAGAGGAAATCATGAATACGACGAACTTACTACGTGCATTACTTACCTGACGTAATAATGAGAGTGGTAACATTTCAGGTATGTCATTTATTGTAATAAATGTGAGCTTACAAGCCTTAAGGACAGTCTTATCTGTGATAAGGTGTTCCCTGATATTTGTAACATCGTGGTATTACGTTGCATCTTGAGTTACTGCGATACAGAGCTGGGTTTTTTAGTGGTGACTTGTTGGAACCATTTTCAATAGTCAAACGACTGTACCAGGAAGCGATTAGAGGACCTGCTGGACAGCCGCGTTATGCCGGTTGCATGCGAATTAGGCGAAATGCAATTCGGATCGTTCGGATACTTTTGAGCATGAATGTACATTGGGCTTCAGTGTTACAGTAACGCTTGTATCTAATTGGAAGAGGGGTGTGTGACGTAATTTATTGATAGTAGTTCAGATCGTTCCAAGGAAATTGCCTAAGAGTATGGGGGTCCCTGGAGATTAATCATCTCCTCCTCGTCATTATATTAAAATTATTTTTTATAATTATTATTTTAAAACTATTTAAGATTATATTTACACTAACTTTCAGTCTTCTTCTGTTTTTGGAGGCATGGCTGGTTCCGGCTGAGAGCATTTCATAATGGTTCTCTTACTACAGAGCACAAGGCTTGAATAACACCTATTGGGCGAGTGAGGTGGTGACATTGATTCCAATTTGTCAGCCACTGTGTGCAGGAAGGCCTCCCCTCTCGTCTCCTTCAAACTCTCCCCCTCCTAATTTTATCCATAACCCACCTCTCCCTTCCCTCTCCCAGAGAAGGGGGACCCCGAAATGTGTAGTCAATGACCTTCAATACGATATCCACAATTGCTTAAACTGTAGGACGAAACGAATACTGTTGGGGTGTATGGGTATCTCGCTCTCTCACAGTCACCCTACTTCTGCTTTCCCTGTCCGGAGACGCATTCACCCCGCACTTAGTGAAGGTTAAAGTTCCGTTAACAACTAGCCATGCATAGGTCGCGAAATCAAACCTCCGCCATCTGTCACCATCTATCTATCTGTAATTTATGTAGGCAGTACGACGCCACTGCTCTAGGAAAGACTTTAGATATACTGGAGTGGATTTGAAACTACTCGCATTCTCACAGTTACTCACTGGCACAGGGTAAAAGTGGGAAACTAAGCGGACTGTGCAAAGGAAAATGAACACAGACGCACTCTCCTTCTCCACAGGCTACGTGTTGCTGTTACAGCGAAAGATAGCAAGTACATTAGATTGCCCCTTTCACGGTGTCGTTAGGCATTTCTTTATCAGTACCTGATTGTTTCATCATATCTGCATTGTAAGTGCTATGGCGTAAAGTTCTGCCGATCTGATTTTGTGTACGGAAACATTTCTGCACATTCGTATTACGGAACGCCTTAGCTCTCTCATTATAAATGCGGTCACATAATGGTAACGTAGCATTCCTCACATTTTCTCTAGGGTGCTCCCTTGTTAGTGTGATACCGTCAACATTCTTTTCTTTAGAGATATTTTGTTTCTTAATACGCATTGTTGAAACCATTGTACTGTCACAACCATTTCTGCAAGCTATCTCTTTCAATGGTCTAGCTCTTTGCTCACTTTTTACGTCTTAAAAGGCATGTTAGTCGTCTTACTTTATTGTCTTAAAAAAGACACGTTTATTTGCATGAGGATGGTATGAATCGTTATGGATAACCCTATCTGTTGACGTTGGTTTACGGTTAATGCCAAATTTATGTGTTCAGTAATGAATATTTTTGCAGACTTTCTCTTTCAGTGTCTACTGTCGCTATTTATCCATTTTGAAAAATATAAGGCTTGCAGATAAAAACGTATTCGCTACAATATGGCCTCTGTACGAGGATTGTAAGGTTTCGTAAAAGATTAAAATGTAACTTGAAAAAAATCTCCTCAGCATGAAATGTCGTAAAATTCATCTCCGTATGTGCTCTTGACACGCTGATGACCTACGATAATGTTTGTAGTAGCCCATACTTTAACTCGAGGCATATCTTTGAATTAATTTTACCTGTATTTTCCAGACATTGCTACTTGATTCAATAGTCTTTCTTTGCATAATGTGGTTTGTGCTATGTGTTCTGCTTAATGTAAGACACATATACATTGTTTTGAGAAGGATGTCTTCTCATTTTTCTGTGAGCAATATTGTTGCAACGAATTTTAAGTGTACTCGTAGACCCATATATTTATTGGTTCCTGTAATCACTTGCTACCCATCTTCGTGTAATATAGGCTGATCTACAGTCACATATTTGCTTGTCGGAAGTTGTCATCTTGTCCCACTGATCTGTCACGGATAATATAAATTTAAAATATTTTGGAAATTTGTATTTTATGGATCATTCATCTGTACAATATTTCAGTAAGCTGGTCTCTGCATATCTGTATGTAACCTTAAGTCACTTATAAATACCTTACAATATTTTCGTTAAGTCTGGCACGCCAGTACTAAATAGAGTTTTTCTCTGTCAATATTGTATGGTATTTATAATTTCATAGATGATTTTAATGGCTGCAAAGAATATCTATTGCCCTAAGTGACCTTTCGCCACCGATTACCTAGTACTCAACACTTGAACTAAGCCTGGCGCGCCAGCAGTAAATGTAAAACAATTCCACATTGTTCTCGATAAGTTTGCAATGTTTGAAAGTAAGGGCATCTTTTACGACATCGTAGCAGCTGCTTTAGTTATCAGGCTACAGCATTTAGAGTATGCTACAGTGGAGTACGACTTCTGGTTTTATGTATGTGACATAAAAGAATGTGATGAGCACAATACGTAATACATGACATAGCAAATGTAAGTAATGCTGCTGCACTGTCAATCTGGTTACGTTAATATAAGTTATGGATTGCTTTATTTATACATGACGATCTCTGCAGATATGTGGCGTACTTCCAGATTGGTTTATTTCAAGTGCCTGATAATGGCTCACGGCCGAAATTAGCTAATAGCACAATCTTAATAAAGTACATTTCAGTCCACAACGGAAAATGTTTTCATTTATTAAACACTTAGATAATGTCGGATCCACATGGAAGCTAAAAAAGAGTAATGGTTTATTTTATTCTGCCAAAATCACAAAAATGTTTGCTAAAATTTACACAAACGTCAGTTTTACAATTTGTAAATGCTAGACTAAACTGCTGAAGTAATAAGGCTAGTCAATGTAGACCATAAAAGATCGAATATGGGAAATAATTAGTGTGGTCGCTAATATTTGTACAGTGGTACAAGGTGGTGTCATGAACAACATATTAGAAATCCTAACTGGTGAGGACTGGGTGCTAGAGTGGGAGTGCGTTTGAACTACTGTTGCACGTTTTCCTTGAATAACTCGAAAACTAAAGCCTTTAGCGAAAACGTAGCCAAATACTAAAGTTCCTACAAAAATCCTGTTCATTTCTCCTGTCGACCTAATAGTTTGCGCATAGCGAGCGAGAGAATATAAAAATCTCATGCATGATTTATTGAGGCCAGCTAAGACATTGCGAGTTACATAAACCGAGAGCGGCAGGGGCAACTAAATCACCCTATGTATGAATGCCGTCAGTTTCTCGTACATGTCCGACAGAACAGACACCTCTGTGCGAAACATAGATTGTTAATTATAAGAACTGAGAGAAACCAATGCACTAGCTGCATTCGGGTTTTGACATAATGCAAAGGCGACAGGTGAAAATTTCTTCCAGACCGGGAATCGAAACCGTTTCTCCCGCTTAACATGTGTGGTCACCTTGACCTCAGCTATCTTGACAAGCATCACATCAGACCTTAACTCTCATCCAGTAGTAAGCAATTAGAATCCCAGTTCACCCTGATTCCCCCAGGAGTTTGGTCGCTTTGTGCATCAGCACTGAAATAATTATAAGAGCTGTTTCGTCTCACTCACACACATGTAGGTATACACACATATACCGCGTGAAAAGAGCAGATATCTGCATGTGGTACCGTAATACGTACACATATCAGTGTGTTGTTTTCTTTTCTCTGTGCCAAACAGTCTTCCACAAACACCTCATACAATTTATGGCCCGGTGTTTACTGTATGGCCATAGCTGCACCACAAAGTGGACTCCGCCTGTCAGTACAGACTATAACCGTTTTGCATCCCCATATCCACACTCCAACACCAAACCTGCTGCCCAGGGTAAAACAATCATTAATGGCTCTCTTGGCACGTGTATTTGGAGGTACTAACCAATTTAAATAGCTGTAATTATAAGTCTGCAGATCAAGTGAATATTGATTTAATGTTGTTCAATACACCGTCAAGAGTCACCAATAGAAATATCTGCACTTATACCCATTGCACCCTATACAGGGTGAAAAGTATTTAAACCGACAAACTCTGGGAGGTTGTAGGGGGCATCAAAACAAATATTTTTCCCTAATGTCATTTTTTCCTATGAGGATTATTTAAACCGGTGGAGGCCGTATTATGCTCATCAGTTGTTAGAGAGGCCGTATTACAATCTTCAGTTGTTAGAGGGAATATTACGCTCTTCATTTGTAGGCAACTGCTGTCCACCAGTGTAGTAGTGCATTGTTTCTGTTTACTATTGGAGTGATACACCTGGAGTGAGTACACTGATACGGTTGGTGGGTACTACGTAACGTATCACAACGGACGAGCTGCACAGCGGGCTTATCAACAACAATATCCTAATCGCCGTATCCCGCATCATACGACCTTTTCCGTTGTGTACCAACGTCTGCGTGAGACCGGGTCATTTAGCAGATTACCTGGACAGGGACGCCGTCGCACGTTAAGAACGCTGCAATTTGAGGAAGCTGTCTTGCAGCATGTGGAGCGGGATCCTTCAATCAGTGCGGTTCTTCGTTAATGTGTGGGTCGGTGTTGTTGGGGACTGTTGAATTGGGCCGTATCTGCTACCTAGGCCATTAAATGGCAGGCACTATTACAATTTTCTCGCCAGAGCATTGAAAGAATTGCTGGAATACGTCCCGCTCCCTACAAGACAACGCATGTGGTTCCAACATGACGGGGCGCCGGCACATTTCGGTCGTCGTGTGCGTCGATTCCTGGACCGACGGTTCCCAGAAACGTGAATTGGCAGAGGTGGTCCTGTACCATCGCCTGTTCGATCCCCAGATGTGTCCCCTCTGGACTTTTTTGTGTGGGGCTAGATGCGCAATCCTGTTTACGCAACTCCTGTTGCATCAGAAGAGGATCTGGTTGGCCGGATAGTAGCAGCAGCAGGAACAATTCAGTATACAGGGTGTGGTAGATAAGTAATGAGACTCAGTCTAGAAAAACAAATTTATTGATCCAATTTGTACAAAACGTTAATATTCTTCAAAGTACTCGCCTTGGGCGTCGACACAACGTTGCCAGCGCATTTTCCAAGCTTCATAGGCCCAACTGTAGTCCATTTGAGTTATCCCAGTTAGTGCCTTCGTGACAGCACGCTGGATGTTCGGAATATCGTCGAAACGATGACCCTTCAGGCATCTTTTGACTTTCGGAAATAGGAAGAAATCAGGAGGACTGAAGTCAGGGTTGTATGGTGGCTGTGGCAAAACTTCAACTCCAATTCGGGTCAAGTAGGAGGTCACGAGGAACGCTGTGTGCGCCGGAGCGTTGTCGTGGTGGAGACGCCAGTGTTGAGCAAGGTCCTGTCGCTTCCGTTTGACGGCTCTGTGCAATCGCTGAAGGACTTCTTTGTAGAATTCGGCATTGACAGTCTTCCCCTGAGGGACAAACTCGTGAATTAACCCCCGCTTGTCGAAAAACACAATGAGCATTGTCTTGATGCGGGACTTTGATATTCTTGCTTTCTTCGGCCGCGGGGATGCCGGTGTGTGCCACTCCGAGCTCTGGGCTTTCGTCTCCGGGTCGTACTGGAATGTCCACGATTCGTCGCCTGTTACTACGTTGTCTAAAAAGTGTGGTTTATTTTCCAAATCATTCAACATCTCACGGCAAACGTCCACTCTATGTTGCTTTTGTTCGGCGGTGAGCACTCAGGGAACCAATTTTGCGCAAACTTTCCTCATCATCAAATCTTGCGTAACAATTTGGTGAACCGTAAATTTATTCACGGAGACCTCATCGGCGATCATTTTGAGACTTAAACGACGGTCGGAGTCCAGGAGTTCTTTCACTTTGGCCACCGTTTCATCCACACGACTCGTTGAAGGGCGTCCAGATCGTTCCATGTCTTCAATGGATTCCCTCCCGTTTTTAAATTCATTAAACCACCGGAACACTTGAGCTCTTGATAGGGAGTCTTCTTTGTAGGCCTCCGTAATCATAGCAAAAGTTTCCGAAGCAGTTTTGCCCAGGCGAAAGCAAAATTTGATTGCATACCGCTGTTCTATCGAGTGATCCATCTTCAGCGTTTTCACAAGTGTCACGGGCACACAAACAACGTAATACGCGAAGCTCAACCCTCACTGCACCAGAGCTTCGACGCGACTGCGAACCGGTTCTATTGTTAGCTCAGATCCCCCACCACGTGACGTACAGGTGGAGACCGCCCTGCGAACGACTGGGGCACCGCGCGGCGGCCAGTCTCATTACTTATCTACCACACCCTGTACTCTGGGGTTTTTGCCCGTGTCAGACAGACTATGATCAGAGGGTGTAACCTTTGTTTGCGTGTCAGTGGAGACATTTTTGAAAATCAAATGTAATTGAAATTGGGTTGTGTTAATGCGTTGTCTCCTGGTCATAAAAGAATGGAAAAGTGTTTGTTGGATTAATTAATTTGCGACCAGAGAAAACTTCCTCTACCGGTTTAAATACTCCTCATAGGAAAAAATTACATTAGGGAAAAATATTTGTTTTGATGTCCCCTACAACCTCCCAGAGTTTGTCAGTTTAAATACTTTTTACCCTGTATATGCATGGTGTCTGTTCTGTCAGATATGTCGGACAGAGCAGCCACCACGCATATACGAAGGCCATTCGGAAAGTAAGGTACAATCAGTCGCGGAATGGAAACCACTGTGAAATTCAAAAATGTTTTATTTGAGACAGTTAGCTAGACTTTCCATCTGCTTCTCTACATAGTCCCGGTCAGACTTAGACATTTTTTATAACGTTGTACCAACTTTCCAATGCTTAGTCATAGAAGGCCGCCGCCAGTGCTTTCTGCCAAATCTCTACGCTGGTCTACAGGTCGTTGTTGCGCCAAATTGTTGTTTTCATAGTCAGCGGTTCATGTGAGCGGAAACGAAACTCAGTGGAAGCCAATTTCGGGCTGTATTGTTGGTAATAAACACTTCCCATCGAAATCGTCACAGCAGTATCTTCATTGCCCCTGCAGAGTACAGACGATAATTGACATGAAGAAGGATTCGCATAACAGTCATGTTATGTGGCTGTATAGCTTCAGGCGAAATCTCTCACGTGGTGGGAGACACTGTTTTCTGGGCATCTTTACGTGCTCACTGTGCGCTCAGAACTTAAAAGAGCGACGTGACGCGATCAGTGGGCATACTAGAGACACTGCCCAACACATCTGTGCAAAGCTTAATCGGATTTTCACTGTCGTTTCCATTTCGCGAGCGATTGGACTTTACTTTCCGAATGGCCCTTGTATATGTGTCTACATCTTCATCTCTATGAACGCGACGGCTATTGCGATTTTTCACTGCTGATACACATTACGTACCAACTCCTGTGGAAATCAGGGTAAGCTGACAGCAAGAGGAGCATGGATAAGGACACTACTTGCATACGACTGAAGTGGATTTTGGGTCGGGTGGGAAAAGTGTCAGGGTAGCCAAGGGGGTCAAGGCGATATCCGGGTTCGAGATCTCGTGCGGCACCAATTTTCGCCTGTCATCTTTGGATTTATTTCAAAGACTGATTGCGGTTAATGCCGTTGGCTTCTCTGAATTCGAATAATGGAATGATCCTACCAGTCTACGCAAGGCGGAAGGTGGCAGAATTGTGAGCTAGCGCCAGGGAGTGCCCAGGTTAGTCTTCTCAAATGATCGATAGGGGAAAAGGATTTAAGCCCTTTGATCTCTTTTTGGTCATGTTGCACTATTCATTGAACTTTTAAGGTACACTGTGTGGAAGAACACAAGTAAGAAGTTGCTACTCTTTTTCTTCTATTCATAATTTGTTCAGTTTGTAATGATGTACCTACTGCCACCACAGTTACACATCAAAGATATTATTCATTTCCGTTTCCTTTTATAAACAGCGTATTATTTTTGTCACAAGGCAGGCACCGTTGCAGAAATAATATCCGAGTATGTTCATAGAATCTAGCAGCAGTCATACTGACTGACTAGGAAGTGCCTGAAGCGAGCAATCATTTAAGCAGATGCCATCTACAGTCAGTCATTATAACTATTTGCCAGTTTGATTCTCAGCGTATCTGTGGCAACGAATATTGCTTCGTATAAGCTATTATTTTTAAAGACATATTTGTTTGGTTCGAACTTACTAAACAGTCAGAATAGGGCGCTGCTGTCAGCAGCGTCTATATAAGACAACTAGTGTGTAGCTGAGTTGTTAGATCGGTTGCTGTTGCTACAATAGCATCTTATCAAGATTTAAGTGACTTTGAACATGGTGTTATAGTCGGCGCACGAGCGATGGGACCCGGCGTGTCCTAGGTAGCGATGAAGTGGGGATTATCTCATAAGACCATTTCACGAGTGTACCGTGAATATCAGGAATCCTGTAAAATATCAAATCTCCGACATCGCTGTGACCTGAAAAAGATCCTGCAAGAACGGGACCAACGACGATTGAAGAGAATCGTTCAACGTGATAGAAGTGCAACTCTTCCGCAAATTGGTGCAGAGTCCAATGCCGGATTTTCAACAAGTGTCACTATTCTAACCATTAAACGGAACAACGTCGATATGGGCTTTCGGAGCCAAAGGCCCACTCGTATCCCCTTGATGACTGCACGACACAAAGCTTTACGCCCCGCCTGGGCCTGTCAACAACGTCATCTGAGTGTTGATGACTAGAAACATGTTGCCTGGTCGGACGAGTCTCGTTTAAAATTGTATCGAGCGGATGGACGGGCACTGGTATGGAGACAACCTCATGAATCCATGGACCCTGCATGTCAGCAGGGGATTGTTCAAGCTGGTGAAGGCTCTGTAATGGTGTGGGACGTGTGCAGTTGGAGTGATATGGGATTCCTGATACTTCTAGATACTACACTGACAGGTGACACGTACGTAAGCATCATGTCTGATCACCTCCCTTCATTCATGTCTACTTTGCATTCTGATGGACGGGCGATTCCAGCAGGAAAATGCGACACCCCACACGTCCAGAAATGCTACAGAATGGCTCCAGGAACACTTTTGTGAATTTAAAGACTTCCGATGACCACCAGACTCCCCAGACATTAACATTATTGAGCACATCTGCGTTGTATCTCAACGCGCTGTTCAGAAGACATCTCCACCCCCTCGTACTGTTACACGTGTACGGACAGCCGTCCAGAATTCATGGTGTGAATTCCCCCCCCCCCCCCCCCCCAGCACTACTTCAGACAATAGTAAAGTCCTTGCCACATAGTACTGTGGCATTTATGATTGCACGCGGGAGCCCGACACGACATTAGGCAGGTGTGCCAGTTTCTTTGCCTCTTCAGTATATGTAGTAACTGAAGAGTAATGCGTGTGGAATAAATAAGCAAATATTATTGTCAAAATGATCACAAATGTACTTAGAGAGAAAGAGAGAGAGAGAGAGTGGTGCCTAAAGGGGTATGAGAAATTTGTCGCAGTTAGTGGAAGTACCGAAACTCGAGAAGTCACCTTTCTCGTGAAGTTCTTTTTAAAAATGTGAAGTGAGCAGTCACGGACACAGTGCACGGGTAAAGTGTAAGACAGAGTCGTATAAGTCGCTGCTTTGGAGCCACCAATTGTGTTACACAATTTAAATAATGCCGTCGTTAGGTATAACATTGGTCGTGTTGTCTATAGTTATTTAATAGCGAGCTAGAGCAATGATGAAATGGACATCAAGAAGTTTCTTGCTCAGGTTAATGGCTAACTATACAAAGGAAGTAGTATCTTATATGAAATCATATCTACCGGTCGGAGCTGAATGGTATAACTTCCGCAGATGGTCGAATTAGGTAGCTGTGGCGTGAGACCACTCTTTAAAGTGACTATTGTATTCTACTATTTTTATAATGAGTGTTGTCTTAATCAGTGAAGGTGTTCAGAGAACGCTGTTATAAGAAATTAAGTGCTTTAGTTTGTAACGCCAAACTCTCTCTCTCATATGTCAAACGCTCTTAATTATCACTGGAGTGAAAAATGGATGATATGCGCTTTCATTTTCTAAGTAGACAATGAATGTCCTGTGTTCATTGCCGTAAAGTTAATTCATATTTCACAGTTCTGTACGTTAATGATGCTACAAAGTAAATTAATATACTGTATCCAGAGTTAAAATCAAATGAACTCAACCAGTTACCTACAGAATCAACTTCTTGTTTGAGACAGTGTGATGCGCAGCGAAAATCATAACTACTTCTGCTGCCGCTGCTAAATGAATTTTGAATTATTATTCGGAGGATGCATTGTGGTGAAACTAATTACAGCGGAGACCGCTTTTTTCGTTACGCGTTTTAAAATTGCAACGTTCAATGAGAAAAGGCTACATTTCAGTGAAACGTTTGAACTAACTTACGTTTAGTAGAATAACAATTCGAAAATGTTGAACACAATCACATTATTACTTAGTAACAAGGTCACATACACAATTACATAGATAACCAGCCACCACAGTGCTTTCTTGACCTTCAGTACGGTGTAGGCTATTCATACTTTAATCCACTGTGTGCTTGTTTACATAACTGTTGTTTGATACTGTTTGCTGTGTATGTTGAGACCGTGTGAAAGTGTATATGGCATTATACAGTGTCATTCAAATTAATGTGTCTCATTTATGGTATTCATCCCCACATCCAACCATCACGTCTTTAGAGTGCAGATTATACATAGTTTTGTGATTTGTTTGTTCCTCCCCTATTGTGTTTTGATACAAAATTATAAGTTTAATAGCCTGAATACATTAGCTTAACATTAGATAAATATTTCAGACACAGTTCCCAAGCAGGTTTTATACACGATTGCTGTTGTGTCGGACCCATGCCTCACGGTAATTCCCAATTACGATCGGATGAGTACGGTGAACGAAAGTGGTAGCATCACAAGTTCCCTAAATGGAATTTTCACAGCGAACAGAAGTTGAAGTCTCTGTAACATTAAAGAGAAAGCTTGTATACTGAGTATTAATCTTCCTACGTAGTAATTTTTTGTAATTTACCACTTATCAATGACAGCAATTTGTAGTGTCACAGAGTCGAGAATATCTTCTTTCCAAGTCACAAAGAAAGAGGATGAAGTGTGTCGAATAAACCGTAATTAAGATTTAGTCAGTGTGTCTCACCTATCTCCATAGATTTAAATTTCCTTCAGTTTGTGATTCCACTGTAGTTCTTCATGAGTTTTCGGTAATGAAACACGACTAGCGTGACAGACAAACATCGTATATATTGAAATCCTCACAACAAAACTATATTCAGTCGAGCAATTGCTGATAAATTACGTCGACGATTTGGGTTAAGAAGTAAAAGAAAATATCTGATTTGTAAACAGTGGAAAAATAAACCTCCAGTCTCCGTATTTTGTATTGACTCAAGCAATTAACGAAGTCTGAAGTTAATGGTGGGCTGTCTGTAGAACTGGAAATAGCAACACAAATCGATATTTACCGTGGTTGGTTGTTACTTTACCTTTGGCAATTACTCGATGTGGCAGAGCGCCGGAAACGCAAGGTAATTTAATGACGGAGTTTGCGGAAGCCCTCAGTCGTGTTTATAAGCCAAACTAAAATCAACATACATATTCAGTACTAGCGTTATATCGCTGACGTGTCCTTGCTTTCCTGTTAACCGTTGACGCCGCACAAATTGGATACGTTTACCGCAACCGAAATTAAATTGCCAAGTGAGATATGCAAAATGTTCAATATACGCTGCTCGTCATTAAAGCTGAAATCCGAGAAAGAACACCAAAGAAGAAAATTTCACTTACTGTGCATATACAGTATAGCAGTAACAATAGGTTATTTAATTTGTTGTTGATTTTGGACCATACAGAATGCGAAATTTAGTACACAGATATCTCTGGCAAAAAGGATGGTTCGAACCCAGCTGGGTATCAAGTCGACCTGAGCTTGCATAATAAATACAAGTACTGAGTAGAAACTATATGTTTCCAGAGACCTTCTCAAGTCTTAAACATCAATTATGTATACAGGGTGTATCATAATTAATGGCGTAAATGCATACAGTTGAAAGTACACGATACTAGAAGCAAAAAAGTCTCAGTAAACATACGGTTGAAAATGCATACCGTAAGAGCTACGAGCAATTTTTCATCTTCGATACTGTGAAACAAATCTCTTCTACTGCAGGTTCTTTGCTTTCCATAATTTGGGAAGTGGTGGTTGGACCAAAATAAGAAAAAAATGTTCAGCAAACGTGTGCTCTAAAACGCGTACCTTAAAAGTTACGAGCACTTGATCATTAGAAGAGTTGTGTTTCAAAGTAGCGAAGATGGACAAGTGCTCATAGCTCTTAAGGAATGCATTTTAGAGCACATGTTTACTGGACTTTTTTTCTTGTTTTGGTCCATGCTACCAGCTCCCAAAGTATGGAAAGCAAGGAACTTGCTGTAGAAGAGATTTGTTTCACAGTATCGAAGATAAAAATTGCTCGTAGCTCTTAAGGTATGCATCTTCGACCCTATTTTTACTGAGACTTTTTTGCTTCTAGTATCGTGAACTTTCAACTGTATGCGTTACGCCATTAATTATGAGACACCATTTATGTGCAGACTGAAGCGATGAATGAAAATTTGCACCATAGCTGGGATTCGAACGCTGGTCTCGTGCACACTAGGCAGGTGCGCTAACCACTACACTTGATTAAAGCACCTATGCCTGGGTTTCAGACAGGATCCGCCGTTTCGTTCGATGGCGATGTGCTATTCCAATACCGCTTTTGTGCGGCCTTGGTACGAACTGCCTCAGTCCGCGCATACGCATCATAGATTCAGGTATGGCATTCCATGCTGATTCAGCTCTTCCCGACTGCACCAACCGTAGTGGCTAGAGAATGGAAAGGCGCCATTCTCTCGGAAAACCATGACAGTATCTTTTTAGTTGGCAACAGGCCTTGAAAATGTCATGGACAGGAAAACAGTTGAAAACCGTTGGTATCGACGTACGTCAGGAAAGCAAGGGAAACTTACATTCTTTTGTTGTCGTGTTTAAAGAAAATATCACGGAGACCTGGAGGTTATTGCACAGCCATATGGTGTATCAAGTCAGAAATGTACACGAACATCTGCACCTACATATACAGGGTGAGTCACCTAACGTTACCGCTGGATATATTTCGTAAACCACATCAAACACTGACGAACCGATTCCACACACCGAACGTGAGGAGAGGGGCTAGTGTAATTGTTTAATACAAACCATCCAAAAATGCACGGAAGTATGTTTTTAACACAAACCTACGTTTTTTTAAATGGAACCACGTTAGTTTTGTTAGCACATCTGAACATGTAAACAAATACGTAATCAGTGCCGTTTGTTGCATTGTAAAATATTAATTACATACAGAGATTTTGTAATCTAAAGTTGACGCTTGAAACCTCCAGCGTTCAGTTGCGTGTTATAACAAAGACGGGCCTCGGTCGGCGAGCAGCATCTGCAAGGACATGTTTACGATGACGACCGTGTTTACGAGTGTGGCTGTAGTACACTGTTGTGGTTTGGTCTATCTGTCGCAGTGTCCGCATGTAGCGCTTGCTGCTATTGTTATTCTGCATTCGTCTCCGCACGCAGACCAACTGTAGTACACCGTGTTACCAGACGTCTGTGATAGTGTAGTGTTGTAGGAACTGTGACCATGGTGTATTCGAACTCTGAAAAGGCGGAGATGATACTCATCTATGGCGAGTGTCGACGAAATGCAGCTGAAGCCTGCAGGGTATATGCAGAACGGTACCCGGGCAGAGAGCATCCAACGTGCCGAACATTGCAAAACATCTACCGCCAACTGTATGCAACAGGTATGGTCGTAACACGCAAACGGGTCCGTAACAGGCCCGTCACAGGAGAAGCGGGTGCAGTTGGTGTGTTAGCTGCTGTTGCCATGAACCCACACATGAGTACACAGGACATTGCGAGAGCCGGTGGAATGAGTCAAAGTAGTGTCATGCGCATACTGCATCGTCACCGCTTTCACCCGTTTCATGTGTCGCTACATCAGCAATTACATGGTGATGACTTTAATCACCGAGTGCAATTCTGTCAATGGGCATTAACAGAGAATGCGTTGCAGTACTACCTGTTTACCGATGAAGCGGGTTTCACAAACCACGGGGCAGTGAATCTACGGAACATGCATTACTGGTCCGTGGACAATCCTCGCTGGCTCAGACAGGTAGGGCGACAGCGACCGTGGACTGTAAATGTATCGTGCGGAATCATTGGCGACCACCTCATTGGTCCTCACTTCATTGCAGGGGCCCAAACAGCTGCAACATACATCGCGTTTCTACAGAACGATCTGCCAACGTTGCTCGAAAATGTCCCAGTGGAAACGCGTCGACGTATGTGGTATCAGCATGATGGTGCACCTGCACATTCCGCAATTAACACTAGGCTGACTCTTGACAGGATGTTCGACGGGCGTTTCATAGGACGTGGAGGACGCATAAATTTGCCAGCCCGTTCTCCTGATCTTACACCTTTGGACTTCTTTCTGTGAGGCACGTTAAAGGAGAATGTGTACCGTGATGTGCCTACAACCCCAGAGGATATGAAACAACGTATTGTGGCAGCCTGCGGCGACATTACACCAGATGTACTGCGGCGTGTACTACATTCATTACGCCAGAGATTGCAATTGTGTGCAGCAAATGATGGCCACCACATTGAACATCTATTGCCCTGACAAGTCGGGACACACTCTATTCCACTCCGCAATTGAAAACGGAAACCACGTGTGTACGTGTACCTCACCCCTCATGGTAATGTACATGTGCGTCAGTGAAAAAGACCAATAAAAAGGTGTTAGCATGTGGTCGTAATGTGCTGTTCCAGTCTCTTCTGTACCTAAGGTCCATCACCATTCCCTTTGGATCCCTACGTAATTCGGTGCTCTCCGATACACACGATCGAACAGCGGAGGAGTGGTACTCAAGCGGCAATTTTAGGTTACAATATCTCCGGATGTAATTAACATTTTAGAATGCAACAAACGGCACTGATTACGTATTTGTTTATATGTTCAGATGTGCTAACAAAACTAACGTGGTTCCATTTAAAAAAACGCAGGTTTGTGTTAAAAAACATACTTCCGTGCGTTTTTTTATGGTTTGTATTAACCAATTACACTAGCCCCTCTCCGCACGTTCGGTCTGTGGAATCGATTCGTCAGTACAAATACTGGTTTTCGAAATACATCCAGCGGTAGTGTTAGGTGACTCACCCTGTATACTCCTCAAGCCAACGTACGGTGCGTGGCGGAGGCTACCCTATACCAGTATTAGGCAATTTCCTGCCCCGTTTCACTCGCAAATAGATCTAGGGGAAAACGACTGTCTATATGCCTCCGTATGACCCCTAATTTCGCGTATCAAGCCGGCCGAAGTGACCGTGCGGTTAAAGGCGCTGCAGTCTGGAACCGCAAGACCGCTTCGGTCGCAGGTTCGAATCCTGCCTCGGGCATGGATGTTTGTGATGTCCTTAGGTTAGTTAGGTTTAACTAGTTCTAAGTTCTAGGGGACTAATGACCTCAGCAGTTGAGTCCCATAGTGCTCAGAGCCATTTGAACCATTTTTTTTCGCGTATCATATCTGTCAGCTCCTTAGGCGAAATACATGTTGCCTGCAGTAGAATCATTCTGCAGCCAGCTTTAAATGCTGGCTCTCTAAATTTCCTCAACAGTATGTTTGTTTGCATGGCCATCTTCCGCAGAAGCTGTTGAAATTAGTTATTACTGGTTTCTCCCTCTTAAGCCAACTGCACTTTAATTAAAGCGGATTTTACGTCGTATGCGTTTCGCTTTTACACACACACATTTTTTTTCTTTTTTAATGTAGTGCTACAGGGTTAGGCATTGCTTGCAACCAACACGAAAACCAGTGATCAGACATAAACTCCGTAATACTGTACTGAATGAGAACACACACAGCTTCAGTTCGAATTCCAAAACTGAGGTGAAGTGCAAATAACTCAACTGCAGCGTAAGAAAATGGGCTGGGAGCCGAAAACAGCCAAGTGCATTTGTGAAACAAAGTTTTTCAACATCAGCCTCTGGTGACTAAGAGGGAATAAGCAGTGGTTTGGAGAATATCTAAGGACAAGAACACCGTAATGAAATTACACACCAACTTTTTATAAAAAGTGCTGGTTTTAGTCTAGCACAACAAAAAATGTGCAAAGATGTATACCCAATTTGCAGAATGACCATAGAGGATGCTTTATAAATAAAAGCGAAAAGCGTCTGATGTAAAATTCTCTTTAATTAAATTGCAGTAAGCCTAAGACAGAAAAACCAATAATACTGATTTCTCAATAGTGTTCCTCAAAAAGAACGTCGCTCTCCCTCCAGGCATTCCATATGAGTTCCCGAAGTATCTTCGTAACACTTGCGTGTTGCTCAATCCTACCGGTAAGAAATGCACCTGCAGCCACTGAACTGGTGCGGTGTTTTCCTTCAATCCGACCTGTTAACGGATCCAAAACACTCGAACAGTAAACAATAATAGGTCGCATTAGCGTCCTGTATGCGGACTCGTTTACAGATGAAACACACTTTCCCAAAACTCTCCCAATAAACCAAACCCGACCTGATTACCTACTACAATTCTAAATTTGACGGCTGCTGTCCAAATTACGTCACTGATCTATGAGAACTATGGGTACCCGTCTGAAAAGACGAGGTGTTATCATTCTTGAGTCCATTGTTTCCGGGTACGCCGTTGTCGGCGCGCTGTTATCTGGTACCACGTTTAGGAAACCCGCAACAATGGTCGTAGTGCAGTCATGGTGGTCCAGAAGTCGTCACGCTGTCCCTGTAGATATATGTATTACAGTAGAGATGTGCATTCCCCGACTGAAGGTATCTAACATCGCTCCAAGATCCTGCACCGCCGCGCGAACGATATGTGTCTCCTCTTAGGCGATAATGACGTGGCTCCCTTGGGATTCTTGATGACGTTGAGTTAAACCGATTTGAACTCACTGATTCCACATTTGCATGACAGTCACGAGATTCCCACCAATGCGAGCACCAGCGTGGTGGAACGATAAACCGCAGTCCATTGGATACGATCTCGTCACTGTCGAAATCCAATATTTGTTGGTAAATGTATCTTCTTGTCACACGAAGCATAACATAACCCCTCAAATAAACCACTTTCAAAAGCGATTTCTGAGTAATAAACGCGCTGCCCAAGTTTTCTTTGTACATACATTGTAGCTGGCTTTCTCTCCTGCCTTTCCACTTTTCCCCCATTGAAACATTGGCCTTGTGGTGTCACCGCCAGACACCACACTTGCTAGGTCCGTTAGCATACGTCGGACCCGCGTGTCGCCACTGTCAGTGATTGCAGACCGAGCGCCGCCACACGGCAGGTCTAGTCTAGAGAGACTCTCTAGCACTCGCCCCAGTTGTACAGCCGACTTTGCTAGCGGTGGTTCACTGACTACTTACGCTCTCATTTGCCGAGATAACAGTTTAGCATAGCCTTCAGCTACGTCATTCGCTACGACCTAGCAAGGCGCCATATTCAGTTACTATTGATATTGTGAATCATGTACCGTCAAGAGCGACGTTCATCGTTGATGGATTAAAGTTAAGTATTCCACCAGCTACGTCCGCTTTCTGAATTCTAATTCCTTGTCATGTTCCAGACCTGACGTCACTATAGTTCTTCCCTCCTCACGCCAGCCTGCGTGAGCTAAGACGTGTGCATTTCGGCCTCCTCTAGTAACACGGTGTTGGCTCTTCTGACAACTACAACGAGTCTCTAGTTTACGAGGAGTAAGGACAAAATCCGACAAAAGTGATTTATGTTTCCATAAGTTATGGGGTGATACCATAAACATGGATGCTCCAGGTCTCGCATTCGTAAGATTATCCCAGTCTGGTCCCAAGGTTGCTCCATTGACATAGACATTGTCGGTTTTCTTCCCATCCTTTTCCAATCAAATGCTATACTCCGTCTCTAGTCAGACGACAAAAGGCTGTTAAGAGTGACCTTCCTCCCTGTCATTTGTTAGTTATGTAAAGAGTGAGAACTTGTCATTGTCAGTAAGCGTGGCAGCGTGTCTGTTTACCATGTGGGGAACACGAGTTCCATTTCCGGTAGCGACAGGGGCTTTCTTTGATGTGAGGATTTGAAGAAAGTATTCATTTTTCTGAGGCCAGCTTTAGAACGTGATTGGAAGAAAAGTAGCAACTTGAAGGTAGAAAAACTGATAACTGACGGCGCCGTTTGTTGTGAATAACATTGCAGCCGGTCAGCCAGCATGGTCCTATGGAGTTGGGAACAATAAAACTGAACAAACATTTTTAAATAATTAACAAACAGAATGGTTTTCTGGCTGTGCGGCTAAATAAGTAACATCGAATCCCAAAGTCCTCGGAAGAGTCCACGGCTGGTTATAGAAGTTTTGTTTTCACCAATGATACTCATACCTTCTTTGACAGCCCTGACGCCAGCAACGAGCGTTTTTCGCTTGCTGTGTTTCGAGATAAGTAATTTAGCTAGTAATTAATTGTTTTTACTGTATATTCTACAGTATTTACGTCCATTAGTGTCAGATAGACTTTTTAAATGAAGGTTTCAATTTCTATTTGCGTCTGAATAGGAAAAGCGAAGTTTCTGTTTAGGATAGTTTCCCGTGTACGCAAACGTTTGTTTACATTCTTAACTGACGTTAAATACGCAGGATTATCAATTAAGTCAAAGTACAATACTCAGTATTTACGTTTATTAGTGTCATTTAGACTCGATACACTGAAGGTAATAGTTTTTATACATCTCATTAGGTAATTTTTCGCGTGTACGTAAACGTTTGTTCACATTAAATCCGAGAGTTAATCAGTTTAAGTTAGTGTACAATACTCAGTATTCACGTTTATTAGTGTCATTTAGACTCGATACATTGAAGGTACCAGTTTTTATATGTATTATTTGGAAACGTGATACTGACAGTGAATTCTAACCTCACTTCTTTACGCTTGACTAGCGCTACCCTAACTGTTAGTTAAGCAAACGTAAAACACGTGGTAAATTAGTGTTACACTTCAATATCTGAGTAAATTAGTGTTATAATACAACTTCTGAGCCCTTCTTACCTACGGGTTAGTTAGCAGAAAGCTAAAACTCACCTCACAGTCTGCTTAAATTCCTTAGCTTTTTCAGGGCTTTAGTGATCGTGTACTGCAAGCCCATAGGTTCCTATGAAGTAGAGTTCGTATTTGTACTTTACATTCTGAACTCTTATTGCTAGCTAAAGGTTTGTTTTGTACCAGCATCTGTCAGTATACAATACTCAGTATTTACGTTTACTAGTGTCTTTTAGACTCTATACATAGAAGGTAGCAGATTTTTATAGTTTTATTAGGTCACTTTTGCGTGTATGTAAACGTTTGTTTACATTACAAAAATGGCTCTGAGCACTATGGGACTTAACATCTATGGTCATCAGTCCCTAGAACTTACAACTACTTAAACCTAACTAACCTAAGGATATCACACACATCCATGCCCGAGGCAGGATTCGAACCTGCGACCGTAGCAGCAGCGCGGTTCCAGACTGAAGCGCCTAGAACCGCACGGCCACAGCGGCCGGCAATTCTTTAATAATATTCACTAGATAGCCCCTAGCAGGAAACTAAGCACCAGATGAACTTTCTAACATTCATTTTTATTTCTTTTCATTGTTGAGTGTCCTTTCTGCCACCTATAGTGTAGCTGTTAACCTTGTGTGGCAGCAGGTTTCCTTAAGTTTCTTATAGTAAATCACATATTAGTTATATTGATAGGGACTCTTATGTGCGGATGCAGGAGGAGTTGGCCATAGTCCAAACGCAGCTGGAAGCTTTGTTGGCCACAGTCAACAGGCTCCAAAGTGCCACCTTGAGGAGCGGTGGGGATGGGGTGTCTGGGGCAGCCTCTGCTGTACTTGATGTGCAGGGAGGGATGTCACAGCTCTCTGTCACTGAGCTGACATCAGGTGCGACTGAGCTGGCCGGCCCACTCTCACCTCAGTGTGGGTGGCGGACTGTGTCGAGGTCTCGACCCTCAAGGCGAAGGCTGCATGGGAGACGCAGGCTCCTGGAAAATCCCCTGCACTTTGCTAATAGATTCAGTGTGCTAGTTGATGCTGGCGGGGGAGGCTGAGCCGGATCAGAATGCACCTTCTGACAGGATAGTGGCCGCTCCTTCAGCAAGGTCCGGACAGGCTCGTGGGACAGGGGTTTATTAGTAGTTGGAAGCTCCAATGTTAGGCTGGTCACGGAGTCAAAAAATGGTTCAAATGGCTCTGAGCACTATGGGACTTAACATCTGAGGTTATCAGTCCCCTAGAACTTAGAACTATTTAAACCTAACTAACCTAAGGACATCACACACATCCATGCCCGAGGCAGGATTCGAACCTGCGACCGTAGCAGTCGCGCGGTTCCTGACTGAAGCGCCTAGAACCGCTCGGCCACCAGGACCGGCAGGTCACGGAGTCCCTCAGGAACTTATCGGCTACGGCGGGGAAGAAGTCCAACGTTCAGTAGGTGTGCTTGCCAGGGGCCCTTCTCCGAGATGTGGAAGAGGCTCTTCGGAGGCTATCGAGCGTGCGGGGTGCAGCCAGCTCCAGATTGTTGCACATGTCGGCACCAGCGATGCTAGTCGTCGATGTTCCGAGGAAATCCTTGGGTCCTTTCGACGGCTGGCTAAATGGGCGAAGACGGCCTCCATGTCTCGAGGAGTGAAAGCCAAGCCGAAGATTTGCAGCATCGTACCCAGGCTGGACCAGGGTCCTCTGGTTTGGAGTCGAGTGGAGGATGTAAACCAGTGGCTACGTAGACTCTATGACGAAAATGGTTGTAGATTACTCGAGCTACGCTATGGGGTGGAAGGTTGTAGTACGCCCCTCGATAGATCAGGGGTGCACTACACACAGGAAGCAGCTACGTGGGTAGCACAGTACTTGTGGCGTGCACATGAGCATTTTCAGACTAGGTTCCTCCCCACGGGAAACAAACCGTTGGCCTGAAACATTACCAGTTCATGGCAGTGATGTGGGTGTGCCGACTTTAAAAATTGTTAGTTCGCCTAAGTAGGTCATTCCAAAGGATTTAAATATGCTAAATATCATGTCAGTAAGTTTTCGAAGTGTCTATAGCAAGATCCCCAAGACACTCTCCAAAATAAACAGTAGTAATGCCAATATTGTATTACGTACCGAAAGCTGGTTGAAACCATACATAAATAGCAGTGAAATTTTTAACTTGGATTGGACAATGATTAGGAAAGCTAGGATTGATTCTGTCGGAGGTGGTGTGTTCATTGCAGTTAAAAGCTGTTTAAACGCAATTGAGTTCCATACTGCGTCAGACTGTGAAATAGTCTGGATAAAGCTGTCAATCAGATAAGGAGTGACCACTATATTAGGATGTTTTTATAGACTACCAGCATCCTCAACAAACGTTGCAAAACGTTTCAGGGAAAGTCTTGAGTACATAGGAAATAAGTATCCAAATTCTCATGTTAGTTATAGGTGGAGACTTTAATGTGGCGTCCACTGACTCGGAAAATTACATGTTTATCACAGGGGGCACAAACTCTCCAAAATAAACAGTAGTAATGCCAATATTGTATTACGTACCGAAAGCTGGTTGAAACCATACATAAATAGCAGTGAAATTTTTAACTTGGATTGGACAATGATTAGGAAAGCTAGGATTGATTCTGTCGGAGGTGGTGTGTTCATTGCAGTTAAAAGCTGTTTAAACGCAATTGAGTTCCATACTGCGTCAGACTGTGAAATAGTCTGGATAAAGCTGTCAATCAGATAAGGAGTGACCACTATATTAGGATGTTTTTATAGACTACCAGCATCCTCAACAAACGTTGCAAAACGTTTCAGGGAAAGTCTTGAGTACATAGGAAATAAGTATCCAAATTCTCCATTAGTTATAGGTGGAGACCTTAATGTGGCGTCCACTGACTCGGAAAATTACATGTTTATCACAGGGGGCACAAGCAAAGGCCCGTATGGAGTTATTCTAGGAGCCCTCACAACATACAACCTTGAGCAATTGGTTAGAAGCCCAACTCGAGATGGGAATATATTAAATATCTTGGCGACAAACAGACCTGATCTTTTTGAGGAAGTTAATCTAGAAGAATGTATTAGTGACCATAATGTCGTTGTGGCTTCTATGTCAATGGAAGTTGCAAAGAAACTAAAGAAACAGCGTAGAGTTTTATTGTTTGGGAAAGCAAATAAAAGTGTCATTAATGAATATCTTCATAGTCAGCTCCAAGCATTCACCGGGAGAGACAAAGATACTGAGCATCTTTGGTCGGAAGTTAAAGGTATTGTCCACCACGTGCTAGAGAAATACGTGCCTAGCAAAAACGCAGGGGAGGGTAAAGATCCACCTTGGTTCAACAAACATATTAGGAAGTTGCTGAGAAAGCAGAGAATTTAGGACAGTCGTTTTAAACGTAGTCACTGCCCCGCTGACAAACAGAAATTATGCGAAATGAAAGCAGCTGTCAAAAGGTCAATGAGAGATTCTTTTAACGAATTTGGAAGCAATATTTTATCTGCAGATTCTAAACATAGCCGAAAAAATTTTGGTCGTACGTAAAATCTATGAAAGCAACGAATAATTCAATACCTTCTCTTGCTGACAGTACGAGGAATGTAACAGATGATGATAAACAGAAGGCCGAAATTCTAAACCTAGCTTTCAAAACTTGTTTACGGTAGAGGACTGATGCACCATTCCCCCTTGGGCGCTGATGATCACGCTGTTTAGCGCCCGTAAACCTCAAACACACACACACACACCATTCCCCCTTTCAATTATCGAACAAACGCAAGGATGGCTGACATCGTATTTAGTGTATCTGGGACTGTAAAGCAGTTAAGGTCATTAGACATCAGGAAGATATTTGGCCCAGACAATATCCCCATTAGATTTCATGTTGACTACGCTACAAATATAGCACCATTCTTATCAATCATCTATCAGAGATAATTGGAACAGCGGAAAGCTCCACGGGACTGGAAGAAGGCCCAGGTCATAGCAATCTATAAAAAGGGTAGAAAATCGGAAGCACATAATTAGTGGCCAATTTCACTGACATCTATTTGTTGTAAAAACATGAAACATATTTTGTGTCCAGACATAATGACCTTTCTAAAGTCTGAAAAGCTCATCTACAGAAACCAGCACGGTTTTAGGAAACAGCGGTCATGTGAGACACAGTTGGCGCTCTTTGTGCCTGATATACAACAAGCTCTAGATACCGGCTCCCAGGTTGATGCCATATTCCTCGACTTTCGGAAGGCGTTCGACTCAGTTCCGCACTGTCGCTTGCTCCGAAAAGTGCGCACTTACTGTCTATCCGATGACATATGCGGTTAGATAGAAAATTTTGTAACAGAGAGAGAGAGAGAGAGAGAGAGAGAGAGAGAGAGCAGTGTGCCGTCCTGAATGGGGAGACTTCAGCACAAACAAGCGTAACATCAGGTGTGGCCCAGGGCAGCGTAATAGGTCCGCCGCTTTTTTCGATTTGCATAAGCGATCTGGTTGATGGTATTGACAGCGGCATTAGACAGTTTGCCAATGATGCTGTAGTCTACAGGAAAGTAGTATCACACGAAAGTTGTGAACAAATCAATGAGGATTTGCAGAAAATAAATGAGTGGTGTAATAATTGGCAGTTATCTCTCAATATTAGTAAGTATAACCTACTGCGTATAACAAAGCAAAAATCCCCAATAATGTACGAGTACAAAATAAATGCCCACGAAAGCGGTAACATCCGTCAAGTATCTGGGTGTGACTATTCGAAATGATCTCAAATGAAACGATCAGATTACACAAGTGACTGGTAAGGCGAACTCTAGAGTGCGGTTTGTTGGTTGAATCTTGAAGCGATGCAGTCCTTCAACAAAGGAAATTGCTTACAATACTTTAGTTCGTCCACTCTTAGAGTATTGTTCGTCTGTCTGGGACCCTTACCTGTTGGGTCTGATTCAGGAGATTGAGAAGGTCCAAAGAAGAGCGACAAGATTTGTGACTGGTACATTTAGCCATCGCGAGAGCGTTAGAAATCTCATAGAAAGTTTGAAGTGGGACACACTTGCTGATAGACGACGCACTAAACGGAAGTGGCTCCTCACTAAAATCCAAAATCCGATCTTCGCCGAGGATGTAGAGCATATATTATTACCATCAACTTTCAAATCGCGCAATGACCACCATTCAAAGATAAGGCAAATTAGAGCTCGTTCTGAGGTGTGCAGACAGTCGTTTTTCCCTCGCGCGATCCGCGAGTGGAACAGATGGGGGAAATATGACATCGGCGCGAATAGTGCCCTCAGCCACACACTGCTTGGTGGCGAACGGAGTATATATTTAGATGTGTTGTATGTTTAGTACATTCGTGACTCAATAATCAACTTTGACACATTTTATGACTGTGAATTAAACACGCATAGATTATACAAGTGAACATAAAACGGTGTGTAATCACTCTTAGGTGCATCTCAAAATTACATAGTGTAATGCGGTTGGGCGAAAGTCGCCTTTCAAAACCTGGAAATGAAACGTGTAGAGAGTGGGATATTTATTACTAATTCGTGCGAGAAACAATGCCCAACTGAAGTATTTATATACCTGTTTCATACATAATCATTGAATTGATAAGAGGAATATTGGCAACAGCTTCACTAAGACGGTGTCATAAACATGTGCTTAAATATTGTGCATTAAATTTAATTAAATGACTGAGAAGTACACAAATGAGTAACCAGAGTAACCACACTGCTGAATTAACACACTGTAATAAGATAAAAGAATCAAACAATAGCTACACACCATGTGGGCTTTATAGTACAAGTGAACGTGAGTTTCCAGCAGTCACAGATATCCAAGTTTTCTACAGAAGTATTCCAGCAGTTCATTAAACAATATGCAGGGCAGGAGAGGATGACTAAACTGAGTGCATAAAGTATTAGACTGAATTACTACGACGCGGTCCTGTAACCGGATTTCTGAGCCTCTGTAGTAACAGGTGGCTGAATACATGTACATACAGTTCGTCACCAAACTAACACGCGAAATAACCGTAATTTAAGTGTGAAAACAGTAACATCTACCTATTGAAATGTCTTACACGTTGCTTGTTAATAATTACTGCAAATAGTTGTAACGATCTCACTGAGTCTCCAAGTGCAAAGGTCAGCTCTGACCACCTTACAACTCATGGCCGCCGTGTCCGAAACACATGGCCAGCCCATTCAAACTTCGCCGGTCTCGTGACCCACTCACCCGCTCTCGCGCTTAATTGGCCGAATCAAGAGGAACTCGCGGAACGTGGAAAGCTTAGTGTTTCACAAGAAGCTTAAAGAGGCAGCATCATATTTCAATAGCCACTAGAGGATATCTCTGCAAACGTATGCAAAGATGATTAGGCGACCTAAAGAAATCAATACTGTGAGTGAAATGAAGGTAGTAATTTATCATGAAACTTTGGATCTGTGAAAAAAATCAAGTTTCACCCTGATCAGAGCGTCTTTTAAATGACTGGCTGACCCAGATCTCAAACTCGAGGGTGACAAATACGTATAATGTCCTTCAGGACAATATTTAGTAATGTGATGTTACTCAGATTGTTGGCCACTGTACTTTTATCTGATGTATGAACAAAGAAGTTGGTTGCAAATCAAACTTACGGAATATTATTATTAATGTAGAGTATTTAAAAACTTTTTTGCGCTAAGTACACAGGCATAAAAAATAGGATTCAAATGGTACCGGTATTGGACAGAAGGCATTTCTATCGCCTTGGCGAAAGGAATACTTCTACGTGCCACGCCGCCGGCCGCGGTGGTCTAGCGGTTCTGGGCGCGCATTCCGGAACCGCGCGACTGCTACGGTCGCAGGTTCGAATCCTGCCTCGGGCATGGATGTGTGTGATATCCTTAGGTTAGTTAGGTTTAAGTAGTTCTAAGTTCTATGGGACTGATGCCATTTGAGGCATTTGTATTTGGAGCAAACGCAGATTGCTGTTAATAAGTATTTACACCCGAAATTCCATGTGTACTAGGCAGTTGTGTCAACTAAATTTGCTTAGTGTAGACCCTTAGTGATAACTGATCGTCTTGGATATAGCCGTGTGGAGTGGCCGCGCGGTTAGAGATGCCATGTCACACCGGAGGTTCGCGTCCTCCCTCGGACATGGGTGTGTGTGCTGTTCTTAGCATAAGTTAGTGTAAGTAGTGTGTAAGTCTAGGGACCGATGATCTCGGTACTTTGGTCCCTTAGGAATTCACACACCTATGAACATTTGAACATTCTTGGATATATCCTGTGAGCAGTAGGATTCAGTGCAGTAGCGTTGGCGGTTTGCGTCTCCAGTGCAAATTTGTTGATGTTTATTGCAGCCAAAATGGTCCTTGAATGAGGATATGGAGGTGAATAAGGAAGTGCAACACCTACAAGTTCTGAGGAATACACATCTCGAACACTTGCAGACTTGAATAGTGAGCTATGAGAGACTACATGAATCGTCTTGAACGAGACAGAACGTCTGTGAAGGTCTTGGTGGCCCCGTGTCACATAGGGCACATGTCTGTGAAGGCCGTGTTAACTCAGAGTAGTGTGCCAGTAGTAGCAGGAGTGCTTCACACCAGGTGTGAAACGCATCTCAGAAATACTCCGATTAAACTGAAAGGTGGCGAGCTGCAGAAATAATTTTCAGGTGAAATAAGTCAGATGAAATAATGTATTTCGTTATTGTTTATTTCGACATAGTAAATCAGTTACACATCACATGTTTTTTACACATCACATGTTTTCTTTTTTTATTTTCACAAAATAAATCTCTCACAAATCACATTTGACGACTGACGATTCTTACATCCTCTCTCTCTCTCTCTCTCTCTCTCTCTCTCTCTCTCCCACACACACGGACACAAAAACATTCAAATGCCAAAAATAGTGTGATGGTCTCATTTCCACACAGTAAAATCAGTCGGCTATCATTTTCAGGCCGAAAACTAACGCAATGGTCATCGAAAACTAAGGTATTCATTTTACTTCATAATCTTCTGCTGATAAAAAAAATGGTTCAAATGGCTCTGAGCACTATGGGACTTAACATCTGTGGTCATCAGTCCCCTAGAACTTAGAACTACTTAAACCTAACTAACCTAAGTACATCACACACATCCATGCCCGAGGCAGGATTCGAACCTGCGACCGTAGCAGTCCCGCGGTTCCGGACTGCGCGCCTAGAACCATTAGACCACCGCGGCCGGCTTCTGCTGATAAACTTAGCGTGTTCTGTTTAACAGTAGAAATTAAATTTCACTTTGAGTGAATAACATACTGTACAGTTCTTTTAACAGCAGAATTCGGCACAAATTATCACTAATAATCAATACTTATCTCTTTAACAAAAGACTGTTGTCTCTAGTGCATACATTTTGTCTCTTACACTGAAGAATTCAATAATAGTTTCACAGTTTAATTCATCTGTCAATAATCAAAGCCTCTTTTTATTTGCAAGTAGAATGTTATATCTCTTACTTACAAGGAAATCTAAGGTATCAAACCATTTATGTATATCACTCCTGATATCCTAATAAATATTTGAAGTTTTAATATAATAAATTAAGCTATCACCATCAGTGCAACTCACTTTTACATGCTTCCCTGGGAATTCATTTAGTACATATTTATAATTTCAGTTTACGAAATAGGCCTTTCAAGTTTCAAAAACTGCCATTTCTACTGCTATTAGTTTATCAACATAAATTTTTATAAAAATACCACTCCTTCGATTATTAGATTTTTCAAGGAATACAGCTGCTCCGTATCCACTTTCCCAGGATGTCACTAGTTTTATGTCTGTCCTCTTGCGTACATTTTGTGTAGCATGGCCAAACATGCTGCTATTCGCCTGTTAGCTGTCAAAAGTGCATGTGCAATTTACGTAAATTTGTCAAGATATTGTCAAATTGTGATCACGTTGTATTCCACGTATTGTCATTGTTACATTTTGGTTTACGAAAGTATCTTCTGTGACGAATATGCATTTTTAAAACAAAAGATGTTATAATTTTTCTTCCAATGATTGTTGAACTAATCGAAACCAGTGAACAATAAATATAATATATACAATTGATGGAAATAAAGATGTTTTTGTACAAATATATCATAGATGTAGATATCATTCAGACTTAAGGGCAAATCAGATTTAAAATCGTAAATATTTTCATAATATTCAAGATCTGGATCAGGCTGTATCCATGTCAGAAACGTCTGGTATTAAAAGTTTCTACATCTTCTGGACGATGCTATACAAAATTGTACACCGAAAGATATTGCATTATTCCCCAGCTGTAAATGCTAATAACTTGAATTTATATAATGTAAGACTCCCCAGTTTTATCATCATTACCAGCCATGAAATTATTTGTTGCAACAGCAAGTTGCGGGCCTGCCAAGAAAATTAATGGTGGCCCTCAACTATGTACCCTCAGACTCAGAATTGAAATATTAAAAGTTTGGGCTGGTTTCGTTTTCTAGGGGCTGGGATATGTAGTTGCCGCATTACATGCCAAATACGGCTGAGTCTACAGTATACAATATGAATACACACATGAATCGATTGGTCGAAGGTTCCTATCACTCAGCAATTGTGAATTTTGAATGTAACAAAGAAATTTATAAATGAAAGACTGCAATTAAATAAAATCTGCAGGTACTATTTTAAAGACTTTAAATGATGAGTACGATAGCAGAAGTACGTTTAAGAATGCCATTTATTACCGCAAAACACTAATTGGTGTAGATGGTCCAGCAATTAAATAAAATATATGTTGAATAACAGGGAAACAGTAGATTCCTACTTCACGTAATTAGTTATGAGCAACAATATAGCTAGCGAGATATTCACTTCTAAACGCATACTACGTCTTCACTGCGAAAGACACAGAAATCTCACAACTGCACACGCCGGCACTACAAAATATTCCTATCTCTCGTGACCCCGCGCAAACCGCTCAACACTCTCCAAGTATTTCCTGCGACCGTCCGTCGAGCCTTCCCGTCCAGAACTCTCCATGTCCTCTGCCACCCGATGTTCCTCCCCCACTTCCATACAGTCTCTCCAATCACTTCGGTAGTCGCCTACCGTGGTAACGAGTGCTGTGATTGGCTAAAGTGCTCCAGCCGTGTCTCCAAGCCAACACACACTCACAAACATATTGAAACACATACGAAACACTGGATTTACATTTAAATAACTTGAAATTAAATAAATATTCCTACGGCTGGACCATAAACACCCTCTAAAACACACTATTAAATACATAAACAAATTAAATAAACATATATCTAAGGAACAGAAACAAGAGTAAGCCAGTAGCCTAATGTCTTCTTGCTTTCTAAAACACAGTAAATATTTGACCAATTTATTCATGGATAGTATGTATCGGATATAAACAAAGACATAGACGAATAGGTATATTTATAAGCACGTTGCTACCGTTTCTTCGTGTAACTGTGGAGTACTTATGGCAGACGAGATAAATAGCAATCGGCCACGTTGACCTCCAATGACTCATTAACTATTCAAGTTACATGCCTGTAATTCATACCATTTTAGGTTTATACTAATAGCTTTCTAAAGACATGTCGATCGGCAAAATCGATGAACCGTTTAGATTTTGGAAACTCGTTGCTGGGTGTTACTTGTATAATTTACAGCCAGATACTAAACTTTAAACCAATAAAGGTATTGAAAATCTGATTACACCATTAGAATAGTCATGCTAATAATGGTAATGTACATGTTTCTTTTTAATGTAGCATGATTCCTCTGGCTATTATTAATTTCTACATGAACTGTGAAATGTCTGCCATTAAGGTTTCACGAAGTCCGCCATCTTTGGCACTCCCGGCGTACAAATCTCCTTCATCGACACAAAGAACAGCCCTCGACACAGCGTCAACATTGAATTCCCAACCACGTGGTTTGTCTGGACCACGTGCTGGGGCTACCCTGCTAGCTCCGGCTAATGTTCGGCACCATACGGTTGCTAACGAGCCCCGGCTTGCCAAGCGGCCCGTGCAGCCACGCCAACTCCGAACTTAGAATATTTTCAGGGCGCCATAACTCGCCCGTTACCTCACAAAGTGTACATGTGAAATGAAGAATACCGCCTCTAATGCCTCTTTCAATAAACTTAAGTGGTTTACTGTAAGGAATAAGCGATAATTCTGTTCTAATAATTTTCGGTACAGCTTTCCATGCTAAGGCACGTGAAGTACAGTAACGATCAAGATCCAGTTCGTACGTTTCAAGATATAGGCTATGAAAGGCTTCGAATACATCAGCATGCAGTAGCACATCAGTTTTCAGATACAGACAGAATACTTTCCTAGCCTCTTATAATTGAATAAATGTTGTGCACTGTAAGTTCTTTGACACTAGCTTTCTGTGATACCTTCACCTGTTAACATACTATTAAATTTCTCAATTTGAGATGAATGATATTCTAGTAATAAAAATGACTCACAACTCACATACTCATATTGAAATATGCCTTTTTGATTGACTAAATAAAACACATAACCAGCAGGAGTACATTTCCTCATTGTTGTGAGTTCCTACAATTTCTAGTACGATGTACACTTTTTGGGGGAACATTTCAAAAAATTAACCGAATTTATGTATAGGAGATTTATACTGCATCTCCTTTTTTGGTGAAACACTGCAGTACTTTTTGTCAATGAACTGTGCTTCCCGTGTTTGACGGTAGATGAGAAATTTTGGCTGAATTCAGTTACACATATTCATCATGAACTTCTAAGCTCTGGCCTTACACTGAGGTGACGTAAGTCATAGGACAGCGAGTTGCACGTATACACACGGTGGTAGTATCACGTACACAGGATATAAAAGCGCAATGCATTGACAGTGCTGTCATTTGTACCCGGTGATTCAAGTGAAAAGGTTTCCGACGTCATTACGGCTGCACAACGGGAATTAACAGACTTCTAACGCGGAATGGTGGTTGGACCTACATTCATGGGACATTCCATTTAGAAGACCGTTAACGAATTTAATATTCCGGGATCCACAGCATCAAGAGTGTACCAAGAATACTGTATTTCACGTATTACCGCAGACGACACAGTGGCCGACTCTTTCACTTAACGACCGAAAGCAGCGACGTTTGCGTAGAGTTTCAGTGCTGACACACAGCCAATGCTGCTTGAAATAGCCGCAGAAATTAGTGTGGGGCGTCCGACGAACGAATCCGTTGGGACAGTGCTGTGAAATTTGGCGTTAATGGGCTATGGCAGCAGACACCCGCCTCGAGTGTCTTTGCTAACTACACATCACCTGTAGCGCCTCTCCTGGGCTCGTAACCGTTTCTGTTGGACACTAGAAGATTCGAAAACCATGGCCTGGTCAGATGAGTCCCGATTTCAGCTGGTAAGAGCTGATGGTTGAGTTTGAGTTTGGCGCATATCCCGCGAAGCCATGGACCTAGATCATCAACAAGCCTGGTGGTGTCTCCATAATGGTATGGGCTGTGTATACATGGGATGGACTGCGTCCTTTGGGCCAAGTGAACTGATTATTGACTGTAAATGAATAAGTTCGGGTACTTGGAGACCATTTTCAGCTATTCATCGGTGTCGTGTTCCCGAAAATCGATGGGATTCTTATGGATGACAATGAGCCGTGTCACAGAGCCACAGTTCCTCGCGATTTGTTTGAAGAATATTCTTGACAGTTCGAGCAAATTATTTGGCCACCCAGATCGCCCGACGTGAATCCCATCCAAAGTTTGTGGGACGTAATCGAGAGATCAGTTCTTGTATTAAATCCAGCACCAGTAACACTTGGCAGTTATGGACTGCTATAGAGGCACCATGGTTCAATATTTCTGCAGAGGGCTTTCAACGACTTGTTGAGTCCGTGCCACATCGAGATGCCGCACTGCACCGGGAAGAAGGAGGTCCGACTCGATACTAGGAGGTGTCCCATGACTCTTGTCACCTCCGTATATTCTTGCATGTGTCGACACATTGCTATTGAAACACCGGCGAGCCCAAGAGTGACACAGCAGGGCGCCACGCCTTTGTTCCCCTTCAGAGGAAGATTGTAGTCATGTTTGAGCCACACTGCAAACTTATACGTCGGAATAGGAATCAATTACGAGGTTTAGAAAAAGTAATTCTTGAATTCCGCTGCGCAGTGAATATTGGAAGTGTCTCAAGAGTCCAGAAAACGCCGTTTTTAGTCTGTCCTACGGAGCCACCTCTATTTGATGCTACGTACTCCTTAAGCTCTATATCGATATGTACTGTCTTTGTCCTAGGCTACCTACCGGTTCTGTGATATTCGGCATTGGGCAGGCACCTGTCGTAGTCTTACTATGCAAGTGGATATAATAGCAACAGAAGTGATACTTCTTTCAGCCATCCGTGGGCTTCTTGGGCACGATCCCAGTTCCCGCCCCCAGGACCTATTAATCTCTTCTGTTATCCCATCATCCAGTTGTTGATTTATAACGGCCTCCAAAAGTGCTTGCAGCGACTGTGGTATTCTGTACAGCCTTTAATAAACAAGTGCTTCATTCCTTGTCGGAATCCTTTGTTGTATTATTGGCCTAGCAGGCAACGGCCCTGGGAAAGAAAACTGAAATTCTGACAACGAGTCCTTTCTCTGTCTCCTTTCTGTCTTCTCTGAATGCTCACGAAATGCAGAGCTAGCAGCATTCTGTGTCCCTTTATAGCCTATGCCGTCTGTGTAGATGTCGGGAATCTCCAGTGCAGTCAATAATGTTCCCTTCAATAACTTAACTCCTTGGCGCAAAAATTGTCCAGATTGGTGAGTACTACTTTGCCTCCGTCCCTCTCATGTACGTATGCAATACTACGTTTCACCAAACAACACGCTGTATCCAATACTTCATTACCTTCTAGTGGTTCTTCTTCACATAACGTACCAACTGGTAAGGCAGCCTCAACCTTTACCCATAGAGAATTTCCGGTGCCTCCCTACAAACAATAGTGCTGATGACATTGCTCGCAGTTTAAGTGGCATGTTCAGTATACTAGACATCCCTCGGGGCAGATCGTCAACGAAAATTTTCATCTAACAGGAATGGCTTCCCACTTAGTTCCATAATTCGTCATCGAAAGGTAATTATGGCACGATCTTGATGCAGAATGTGTAACACCAGGATCATGTTGCTGCTCTCACCTACATCAGACACTACCACCTAACATTGATTAAATTTGATTGCCTTCAATGAAAAATTCGTCGCTACTGACTCCAGTGGCGGTATAACACCGTCCTCTACCTCAGACAAATTTTAACTTGGTGGGTTCCGTCGCCTCCTACGTACTAATTCTCTTGAGGCCACCGACACATTTGCCCCTGTGTCGAACAAAACTTTATAATCGATACCATCTGTTACACCAACTATCACACATGCCGCATCTACATTCGCTCTTACTGGATTCATCTTTACTGGGAACACTTTCCGGCGGCTCTGAGGATCCCTCTTGAGTCTGAGGGGTGCTTCTTTCCATCTATACCACATCTCCTGTCACTCCTATATCTCTGCCTTTGGTCCGTACCACCCCTACTAGTACTCCTAATAAATTGTCTGGAGCGCACATCATCGCTATTACCCCTCTGTAGCTGCTAGCATTGTCTTCGCAAGTGCCCTCCACGACGACAATTAAATCATCTTATATTAGACAATTGTACGCTCCTCCGATCCCTTACACCCGTGGAAACATCAATCACCTCATACTCCAATGCTAGCCTAACCACTTCATGGAGATCTTTCAGTGTCCCAGTGCGCACGCTCTCATAAAAGCATTATGCCCACGTTGCTGGGCTTCTTGTAACAATACTTTATTAACTGCCTCACTCCACGTTAACTCGTAAGTACATTTGGTTTCCTACTCCTATACGTTAAATCTCCAACCGCTTCACTGTGTCTCTTGGAAACCATATACAATTGCTCACGGAAAAAGTGTGCACTGTTCTGATTCGCACATCTTTGCTGTAGCCCATACCTAAATTGGATGGCTGTGCATTGCATAGTGTCTCTGTGCACTGCAGAAACGACTTTGCCTCCCCAACTAAACTTAACTTGCTATATGTGACAACTGTTCGTGAGACCGATCCCATATGTTAGCCAAGACCTGAGATACTCCGCAAATTCCAGATTAACCTCAAACGCTCTAACAGAGAAGGGAGAAACAAGATTAGCAACTTCCGGGTAACTCCTAGAGCCTGTGACCTGAACACCTCTACTTCCTGATCTGTCTTGGCCAGTTTATTGTCCGTGACCGCATTATCTGCACTTACTTGAGCCTACTGATTCACCAACGACTGTGCAGTCATATCGCTGGTGACACTAGTGTCTTTGATATTGCCACTGTGCCACTGGCTCCTCCTTACTCATCCTTACGGCTCAGAAACAATACCTCAAAACAACACAAAATACTAATACCTCAGACAGAACAGGTAGCCACACAGCTCTCTACCAACCCACTTCTCCTGTTTAATGATGAGCTACCTAGAGACTCTACATTGTCTCGCTATGTGCCCAAACCGGCAGGTGCGCTGCGCTGCTGGCGGGCGGAAGGCCTGTCGGCAGCCGGCAGCTGTTAGAGGCCACGGTCGTTGAAGCCATCGGCGCGATACCTTCCTCGCTGCCCTCTGGTAAGAGTCGAACGATGTCTGTTAACATTAGAAACCCAGCGTCGGCGGCAGCAGGGGCGGCCGGCGTAGCCCTGGCGTCGTGCTGGTGCTTACGGTTTCCGCCGGCGATAAGTGATCACCTCCCTGGCGTCTGTTTGTTTCACTAAACTCGGCACCTAGTCATGTCGTCCATAATAAGGGTCTTGCCCTAGTATGGCGACATCACCCCGCAGGCTGCACGGTTACTGCTGTACGGTGCGGTTTTCTGCTGCGCTCGTCTCTCCTGGATTCGCAATCCACTTGTGTGTCAGTTATTCTGACGCACTTAACACCACACTTGCGGCTACCAATACGTAGATGTTAACTCAAGGCCCCTTGGTGGCTTCCACATTGCTTCTCTTTATTTTTGCTAAAGAATTGTAATTTTTAGTCAAAAACATGCAGTCAACGTAGGTTTAGAAAACATCGTTCCCGTGAAACACAACTAGTTCTTTATTCACATGAAGTGTTGATTGCTACTGACAAGGGATTTCAGATCGATTCCGTATTTCTGGATTTCCGGAAGGCTTTTGACACTGTACCACACAAGCGGCTCGTAGTGAAATTGCGTGCTTATGGAATATCGTCTCAGTTATTGGACTGGAATTGTGATTTCCTGTCAGAGAGGTCACAGTTCATAGTAACTGACGGAAAGTCATCGAGTAAAACAGAAGCGATTTCTGGCGTTCCCCAAGGTAGTGTTATAGGCTCTTTGCTGTTACTTACCTCTATAACCGATTTGGGAGACAATCTGAGCAGCCGTCTTCGGTTGTTTGCAGATGACGCTGTCGTTTATCTACTGGTAAAGTCATCAGAAGATCAAAACCAAATGCAAAACGATTTCGAAAAGATATCTGAATGGTGTTAAATTTGGTAGTTGACCCTAAATAACGAAAAATGTGATGTTATCCACATTATTGCTGAAAGGAATTCGTTAAACTTCGGTTACACGATAAATCAGTCTAATCTAAAAGTCGTAAATTCTCCTAAATAGCTAGTTATTACCATTACAAACCATTTAAATTGGAAGGAACACACAGAAAATGTTGTGCGAAGGGCTAACCAAAGACTGCGTTTTATTGGCAGGACACTTAGAAAATGTAAAAGGTCTACTAAGGAGACAGCCTACACTACGCTTGTCCGTCTTCTTTTAGAATACTGCTGCGCGGTGTGGGATCCTTACCAGATAGGTCTGACAGAGTACATCTAAAAAGTTCAAAGAAGGGCAGCACGTTTTGTATTATCGCGAAATATGGGAGAGAGCGTCACAGAAATGATACAGGATTTGGGCTGGACATCATTAAAAGAAAGGCGTTTTCCGTTGCGACGGAATCTTCTCACGAAATTCCAATCACCAACTTTCTCCTCCGAATGCAAAAATATATTGTTGACACTAGCCTACATAGGGAAAAACTATCATCACGATAAAATAAAGGAAATCAGAGCTCTTACGGAAGACATAGGTGTTCATTCTTTCCGCGCGCTATACGAGATTGGAATAATAGAGAATTGTGAAGGTGGTTCGATGAACCCTCTACCAGGCACTTAAATGTGATTTGCAGAGTATCCATGTAGATGTAGATGAGGACTATACAGTGGCGCTAAGCCATATAAAATAGATTTAATTACATGACAGGTTTGTTATGTGTGTACTTCATATTTACTCGTTTGTCATAGGCCATCAGTGGTTCAAGGATAATGAAGAGAAGCTTAAAATTTGGGAAGAATTCCAGGACAAACTTAAGAAATATATGGTGACAATCAGCCGGAAGTTCGCTTAGATGAAGAACGTATGAAGACACAATCTTACCTTCAGTGTAGTCTGGCTCTACGCCACAATGTAAATTCGAACATGAAAAAAAGCCGAGAAGAACTCACACCTGATGAAATGAGTCGCAGACGACATGTACAAAGCTCTTCTGGTAAAGGATGTCACAAAACCCGAGCAATGAATGAAGTGGTGCAGTGCCAGCGACGCTAATCCCTACGCCACACCGCATGGAACACAGCTAGCGGCTGTATAAGCAAAGCCAAAGTCCTGCTGAAACAAGTCAAATTGAGTATATATTCAGAAATGGTGCCAGATGATGGTGTCGAATGGAAAGTACTCTTAAACTTCGGAAACTGAAGCAAAATGCTAGAAAACTTGCAGTGGATATATCTTTGGTGCTGGAATTCATAGGTGACTATGTACCGGAGTGCACTCAGGGAGGTCCAGTGTGAGCTGTAACTATCTGACGGCAGAGAAACCTGTTAGATATGCTAATGCTGAACCGATTTACGAACGAAAAGCATTAGTTGCAATGGTGGCCACCAGATTGCAAATCTGACGCTGTAAACTGTTTGTATGATGGTATGATATCCGTTCTGTCTTTGACAAGTCTTAACGCGAGTGGGCAGGATGGCTACTGAAAAGAGACCGTACGCTATTAATGAAACTGTTTTATGTGAACGGCAGCAATTACAGTGCTGCATTGAGAGAGTATCCTCGACAGGAAGGTCTGAGGAGGACCCAATGTCCTTAAATTGTTTAAAGAAAATGAATAGAAAATCGAAAACACGGGTCAGTTTGGTGTGGCACCTGGAAGAGGAAAGTGTCCTATATCGGTAGACGTCATTGACGAGGGTGCTGTAGCTGTAACTACTCGGCCGGCCGAAGTGGCCGTGCGGTTAAAGGCGCTGCAGTCTGGAGCCGCAAGACCGCTACGGTCTCAGGTTCGAATCCTGCCTCGGGCATGGATGTTTGTGATGTCCTTAGGTTAGTTAGGTTTAACTAGTTCTAAGTTCTAGGGGACTAATGACCTCAGCAGTTGAGTCCCATAGTGCTCAGAGCCATTTGAACCATTTTTTGTAACTACTCATGCAGCACGTGCCCTGCTTGGCGCCGACGCTCGTGCAGTGCCACGAGAATTGTCCATCTCATTGTCAACAGTACAGAAAGTTTTGCGGTCTATCTTGCACTGTTACCTGAACAAGATCCAGACGGTGCAGCAACTGAAACCTCATGAATTTTAGCAACGTTCTAAATTTGCTATTTGGGTTTTGGTGTGGATCGACTTTGATGACATGAAGGACGGCAATATTCTGTGGAGTGATGACGCACATTTTATGGTAGAGGGCTCAGTGAGCACACAGAACTGCCGAATTTTGGGGTACTGTTAACCGCGTGTTATGAACTGTGAGCCACTGCACTCGCCGTATGAGACTGTGTCGTTGGATTCACAAGCACCTTTAATCTCGGTCTGTTCTTCTTTGAGGAGAATACAGCCAGACGACCTGTCAGGTGTACCGCGACGCTTGCACGTTATCGAGACCTCCTTCAACAGCATGTGATTCCTAATTTGGAAGAGCGAAACTGTGTGGAAAACACTGTTTTCTTGCAAGATGGGTAACACCTCATGTCACTCGCCCAGTGAAGATATGCTTAATGCAGCCTTCCACGAACGTGTTATCGCCAGACGTTTTCCAGCTACATGGCCTGTAAGATCACCTGATCTGAATCCCTGTAACTTTTGGCTCTGGCGATATATAAAAGAACTCGTCTACCAGGGACATATTCGATCTCTACCCGAACTGAAGGCCAGATTCCACCGTAAATGCTGCAAGCAACTGTCGATCACGTCGTTTTACGGATGCAGAATCTCGTCGACTTCACCGGTGCTCATACTGAACAAATTTTGTAAGCGTCTATTAATAATAAAGTCAACATTATGCCTCTCTCACTTGTTTGACCTTTTCCTCATCCATTACATATGGAAACATTTCTGTGTGTGTGTGTGTGTGTGTGTGTGTGTGTGTGTGTGTGTGTGTGTGTGTGTGTATGTGAGTGAGTTCTTAAGGGACCAAACTGCGGAGGTCATCGGTCCCTAGACTTCACTACTTAAACTAACCTATGCTAAGAACAGCACACACACCCATGCCTGAGGGTGGACTCGAACCTCCTGCGGGAGGGGCCGCGCAGTCAGTGACATGGCGCCTCTAACTGCACGGCCACTCCGCGCGGCGGAAACATTTCTATACAGCTGTCCTACATCCAAAGCGCCAGATTTACACTTGGTGACCAAAATTGGAAGTCATGTCTTTTTCCGCTAAATGGATTCCACATTAACGCTTTAAAATATCTAACAGATCTGACTGCCATACGTTAATTACAACCCACATTGGACGTCTTTCAGTAGCTGCACTTTAATTATAACCTCCCGGTACAAAACGAATGCAGCGTATTATGCGTAACAGGCAAAGAGAGGAATTACTTTTAGATGAAGTGATTGGTGTTCAACAATGGGAAATATTAAGAACGTTAAATAATAACACGAATGCGTCCAGAGTGATTGAATATGGTTGAAACTAATTATTAAAATACGGATAAAACTACTTATTAGGAAGACGAAGGGCAGAAGCAGATTCATGGGTGAGTTTTGGGGAAGAAAGACATTTTGTGTCACTTTACTGTCGACATTCAGTGGGTGAACGCTATAAGATGAGTCGAGCAATAAAAAAAGACGTTCCACATGCTCTTGAGAAATTATCATAGTGGCAAATCAGATAAATCAGAGAAATACCAGCTACACCATTAGCTACGTCCACAGGATAACGTGTGAAATAATTTCAAAATCGTTCGACACCCATCGTCGAAATGTGGAAGGAAACACTCATATAGGTGGTACTGATGCCGTTTACTAAGGGAATGAATATCAAGAATTATAAAACTATTTTATAAAACTATTTTATAAAACTGTTGCAATATCTTAAATGCAGCGTTATTATGATGTTGCAGTTATATATTTGATCCAAATTTATGACTACATATTTGTGAGAAAAAACTTCTTCTAAAACTATATAAAATATTTAAGTTCCATAAAAAATTGAAATCTGGTTTTCACCGCATAGGAAATGTGTCGTGTGTACAATATGTTTCAACACTGCACGTTGTGGGTGAAAGAGATCGAAAAAAAACGCGGTCGCGCGCACACACACATACACGCAAAGAGAGAGAGAGAGGGGGGGGGGGGAGGGGAGGCGAATGAGAGAGGGGTGAAGAGGGGCGGGGGGAGGGGAGGGAGTGAGTGAAATAGAGGGTGCGCAGAGCGGTGGCTCGGAAATCCGGTAACAGTCCGAAGAAGAAACTTCCTATCTTTCAAAGCTGGAATAGGGGGATGTTAAAACGAAAAAAAGATCTGTAAAAGTCTCCGTCTTGCTTAGTTAAGAATTTAAACCAAAGTGAAGCAGTTCGACCGTTAAGAAGAAAGCTTTCCTCCCTTCTTCCGGTCCCGCATTTGCAAGAGTAAGCAGAGGAGACCCTACCGTAATTATGACTTAACTCAAATGGAATCTCTAGTCTCCTTGCAGTTAAACACATATCTGCCGTACAGGAATTCCCTCGGTGGCACCTAAAATGGAAAACGCTATCAGTCGACGAAATTCAAAGTATATCAGTAAGACCTGTGGATATTATTGGAGTTCCCCTATCGTTTCGAGTTTTTGTCACTGCGTTGCTCCAAAGACCATGTCTTTGGATACGTTATTTATAACTAAATTATTACTGTTATATTCAGAAAAATAGTTAAGGAATGTTCTGTATAGCCTTTCTTGAAACGACTAAAATTTGGCGAAACTGAACAACAGGTAATAATTCTGCTAAACTATTACAAAAGTGGTCTGTTGTTCACTGAGCAATAAGTGAAAATTATTCAGGGACATCTGTACTGGCTCTGAGCACTATGGTACTTAACTTCTGAGGTCATCAGTCCTCTAGAACTTAGAACTACTTAAGCCTAGGACATCACATACAGCCATGTCCGAGGCAGGATTCGAACCTGCGACCGTAGCCGTCACGCGGTTCCGGACTGTAGCGCCTAGAACCGCTTGGCCCCTCCGGTTGGCGGACGTCTGTATTGATTCAAAGCATAAAGTAATGAAGTATTCCAAACTTACTAAAAAGATCTTGTATCTGATGAACGTCAGTACCTGAGTTCGCTTCTTAAATACTACATCTCATAAAGTCCTCCACCAGAAAATTCATGGTGACATGCGGCAAGTGTGTCACTGCATTTTAGATTTTAAGGTAATCTATAGATATGTTTATTTTTTCTTTACTTAATTATTTACTTATTCCATTGTAGCCTGTTACCTATAATTTAAAAACAGGATGTATACATTTTTACACAGATTGTGAAATATACGTCATTATTTAATTATCGTACACAGTACTACCTCCCATCACCGTAACTACTTCTACTAGTTGTAATATTATTTAAAAAGCTATTTCTGCTATAAATAAAAACTACAACTCCTAGCAAATCTCTGTCTGCTACTATTACAATCACTTCAGTTCTTATCTGTCATATTCCACAATGAACTCCTTCGCTCGCTGGGCCATGGGCATGCCTTGCCAATTCTTTGGGGCTGTGGAGGGTATTGTGGCTGCAATGCCTCTTCTGTTGTTTGTTGCTTCACGGGTTGCAGGCGAAGATTCCCATATGTAGATGTAACATCGTTGTTGGTAAACAGCGCAACCGCAGGCTGACCAACGTCATTTCTATTATAGTTTCTTTGTTAACGAGAAACGGCACACGGCTTGTGTTTCTGATGTTATTATGGCGGCCATGCATGCGGTGTTGGAAGTTATTCTGCCGCAACTGCCATCGGAAGCCTTCGCTGTATTACTTCTCGATCTTCTTTCGGAACTTCTCGTAATGCAGTACACGGGGGTTGATTGATAAGAGAACGCACTACCGAAGTCTGTTTGGAAATACCGTGGCAGTGTTGATCGCGATCTGCCATTCCGTTTCGCGACGCAGCATTTCCTTGACATTGAGTCTACCATGCCGATTCAGTTGCTGGCGATCAGTGCCAGCATCAGTAGCATACATTGGGCATAGGGCGTCTCCTATTGGCGTTGGCTGGAATTTCAAATTCTGGCAGGATAATGCTGATTTCCCCTGCACTTCTCCCCCTTCCTCCCCCTCCTCTACCTAGAAATTAGCGATAAATGCTCAGTCAGTCAATGCTCAGTCACTAGTCAGCATCAGTGGAACCGTGATGCGTTCAATTGATGAGGTAATGGTGTCAAACAGGGAGAACTTTAACCCTGCAGCATCCCACGATGTTTCGTACCGTTAGCCTACTAGTCACTGCAGACTGTCAGTCTGCATGGCAATAAATATAGATTTATTTAAAAAATCAACAAAATAATCCAGAATATGCAGTTTACTAAGTTTAATTTTAATGTGCTTATTACATACCCTTTGGAAAGCTATAAATTATGTCCAGTTCCACTAAAATTATAGGTGGATGTGAAAAAGATGTATAACAAGATCGCAAACTGGATGAAGGGCACACATTGGTTACAACAGTTGTTCAGTTTATACACTTCAGTTACGGTCATCTATTTTTAAATATTCTGAACAAATAACATTCGCATGATCCAAACGGAGATATTTACTAAATTTGGAGCAGCTGCACCTGGTGGTCTGTAGTATGCACAACGTGCTCTCTGTTTGTTAGGATCTTCTCTGGCTTCACTTTCGCTTCAGTTTGGAAAATTTCACAAATCCTTGATGAATATTAGATGATACGTTAGTCATGGCAGCTTAGAGTCGCACGTGTTCTGTAACTAGCTCATAAGACCACTAGCTCAGAAGATTTCTTCATGGAGTGCAGTCATCTGGGTTGTTAGCAGCATGAATCACTACAGACCTCATACCTCCAACCTTCAGTATCGAATAAAAAGGACCATAGGCCATCGGTGAGTGTGTCTTGGTCACTTGTAGACAGCACACAACTTTTCACCCATGTCGACCTCCTTTCGTCTTGTCATACATGAATCTCAGCCGGCCGGAGTAGCCGTGCGGTTCTAGGCGCTACAGTCTGGAGCCGAGCGACCGCTGCGGTCGCAGGTTCGAATCCTGCCCCGGGCATGGATGTATGTGATGTCCTTAGGTTAGTTAGGCTTAATTAGTTCTAAGTTATAGGCGACTCATGACCTCAGAAGTTAAGTCGCATAGTGCTCAGAGCCATTTGAACCATTTTTCTGAATCTCATTTCTGCTTTTCGCCTCCCTTCGTCAATACTGTCATCATAATGAATACTGGATACAAGCAAAATATTTTTGCCTTTCTTAAGAGGGGTGCAAAATTTTGTAAAGGCAAATATATTTCAACGCACTTGACGCTTACTTGGCTTAATGAATTCAAGTGGTAGTTGCTTTTTGTTTCTTCGCATTGTTCCAAATGAAGATATCCGAAAATAGTTTTTCAGTATTTAAACCAACTGAAAACTGGTAAAACAGTTATCCACAGTGCTACTCCTGCCAGTTCCTTTGTTGGAGGTACAAAGTCTCTGAACTACAGCAGGTGGAGTGTTACTTACGTAATATGTCGCTCTGGTTGTGTTCCAACAAACACTTCCACATCAATGGTATAATACATCCTGCTATCACAAACAGGATATATTTTTATACAATAATTATTGGGCTTGCTGGGTATATACTGTCTAAACCGACAATGGCCTCGAAACGCCTCTAACTTTTCATCGACTGTGAGGTATTCGAAGCGAGTATACGCTGTTTGCAATTATAGCACACATGTCAAAAATATCTTTTTATATGAGCTTGTCATATTACAGTCTTTCTTCTCTTGTTAACTTGTCATCAAATCGCAGATATCTGAGAAGGATGCGAAATCTAGACAGTGACATGATGAGCCTGAAAATTTCTACCTCATGCCATCAGCGTTCCGTAGATTGCCTGCATTTAGATGGTTAACCTTCATCATTCCAGCCAAATGCAGTAAACCTATTACAGCTTGAATTTCACTTGAAATCGTAGTGTTGCAGTCTCTGTAAAATCTGCCTCTCTGGAACTCGATAAACAGTTTCGTCTATTATAACGTTATGCTGAAAATATCATCAGTAAAAAAGTGCTTCCAAATTTCAGTTGGAGTTTTAATGTCTTTCACAGTAAGCTTTACTTGAGACAGATGGGTTATTACATTTTTGAACCTCGTTCTAACATTTTTTGGAGGCAGATGTTTATTCCATTTCAGATCCTGATCTTTTCCTAAATAAACCGGATCGTCGGTAAGATCGTTAATAGCGTCTTCATCATCAAACACCTCTTTACCTGTATCAGAATTTTCAGGTTGCTCTACTAGCTCACCAACACTCTCTTCACAATCGTCATCATAGTCACCTTCATGACCACTCTCTGCCAAAACCTCACCAGATAACTTCCTAATTATTTCAGACTCTCCTTCATATACAACAATTCTGCAAAAAATATATAAGTTAAATAATTAACTAACCTGAACATAACAAAACAATGTAACTAATAGAAGGTTATCACTGCAATAATAAGAAATCCTTGAGAGTTAACAATATGGCAATAATGTGTCAGCTTTTACTGTTACTCCTAAAGCCAACACTGCAAATTATATGGAACGCCCGTGCGGTTCTAGGCGCTTCAGTCTGGAACCGCGTGGCCGCTACGGTCGCAGGTTCGAATACTGCCTCGGGCATGGATGTGTGTGATGTCGTTAGGTTGTTGTTGTTGTTGTTGTGGTCTTCAGTCCTGAGACTGTTTTGATGCAGCTCTCCATGCTACTCTATCCTGTGCAAGCTTCTTCATCTCCCAGTACCTACTGCAGCCTACATCCTTCTGAATCTGCTTAGTGTATTCATCTCTTGGTCTCCCTCTACGATTTTTACCCTCCACGCTGCCCTCCAATATTAAATTGGTGATCCCTCGATGTCTCAGAACATGTCCTACCAACCGATCCCTTCTTCTAGTCAAGTTGTGCCACAAGCTCCTCTTCTCCCCAATTCTATTCAATACCTCCTCATTAGTTATGTGATCTACCCATCTAATCTTCAGCATTCTTCTGTAGCACCACATTTCGAAAGCTTCTATTCTCTTCTTGTCCAAACTATTTATCGTCCACGTTTCACTTCCATACATGGCTACACTCCATACAAATACTTTCAGAAACGACTTCCTGACACTTAAATAAATACTCGATGTTAACAAATTTCTCTTCTTCAGAAACGCTTTCCTTGCCATTGCCAGTCTACATTTTATATCCTCTCTACTTCGACCATCATCAGTTACTTTGCTCCCCAAATAGCAAAACTCCTTTACTGCTTTAAGGGTCTCATTTCCTAATCTAATTCCCTCAGCATCACCCGACTTAATTCGACTACATTCCATTATCCTTGTTTTGCTTTTGTTGATGTTCATCTTATACCCTCCTTTCAAGACACTGTCCATTCCGTTCAACTGCTCTTCCAAGTCCCTTGCTGTCTCTGACAGAATTACAATGTCATCGTCGAACCTCAAAGTTTTAATTTCTTCTCCATGGATTTTAATACCTACTCCGAACTTTTCTTTTGTTTCCTTTATTGCTTGCTCAATATACAGATTGAATAGCATCGGGGAGAGGCTACAAACCTGTCTCAGTCCCTTCCCAACCACTGCTTCCCATTCATACCCCTCGACTCTTATAACTGCCATCTGGTTTCTGTACAAATTGTAAATAGCCTTTGGCTCCCTATATTTTACCCCTGCCACCTTTAGAATTCGGAAGAGAGTATTTCAATCAACATTGTCAAAAGCTTTCTCCAAGTCTACAAATGCTAGAAATGTAGGTTTGCCTTTCCTTAATCTTTCCTCTAAGATCAGTCGTAGAATCAGTATTGCCTCACGTGTTCCAACATTTCTACGGAATCCAAACTGATCTTCCCCGAGGTCGGCTTCTATCAGTTTTTCCATTCATTTGTAAAGAATTCGCGTTAGTACTTTGCAGCTGTGACTTATTAAACTGATAGTTCGGTAATTTTCACATCTGTCAACACCTGCTTTCTTTGGAATTGGAATTATTATATTCTTCCTGAAGTCTGAGGGTATTTCGCCTGTCCCATACATTTTGCTCACCAGATGGTAGAGTTTTGTCAGGACTGGCTCTCCCAAGGCTGTCAGTAGTTCTAATGGAATGTTGTCTACTCCAGGGGCCTTGTTTCGGCTTAGGTCTTTCAGTGCTCTGTCAAACTCTTCACGCAGTATCATATCTCCCATTTCATGTTCATCTACATCCTCTTCCATTTCCATAATATTGTCCTCAAGTACATCGCCCTTGTATACACCCTCTATATACTCCTTCCACCTTTCTGCTTTCCCTTCTTTGCTTAGAACTGGTTTTCCATCTGAGCTCTTGATATTCATGCAAGTGGTTCGCTTTTCTCCAAAGGTCACTTTAATTTTCCTGTACGCAGTATCTATCTTATCCCTAGTGAGATAAGCCTCTACATCCTTACATTTGTCCTCTAGCCATGCCTGCTTAGCCATTTTGCTCTTCCTGTCGATCTCATGTTTGAGACGTTTGTATTCCTTTTTGCCTGCTTCATTTACTGCATTTTTACATTTTAGGTTAGTTAGGTTTAATTAGTTCTACGTTCTAGGTGACTGATGACCTCAGAAGTTAAGTCGCATAGTGCTCAGAGCCATTTGAACCATTTTTTCTTTTTTTTTTGTATGCAGTGGTTGACAGTTCCACCACCGGTGCCCCGGTGCAGATGAACAAAGGAGCTGATTGTAGGAAGGTACGTGGATCATTGTAGTCCTAGGTCCAATGAGATTAAAAGGAAAAAATAAAATTCACGGAGGCAGACTGTCAGTCGGCATGTGACTGCTGCAGGATTATAACCGTGTTATCTGCAAGCATTCAGTCGAGGACTGCATCCAGAGCTTTCTACATGGGGAGTGCAAGTAATTGATAACGGAAGAACATAAGAATTAACCACTCCCCATCTGGGATATTCCACAACCCTTCGATCCCCTCCCTTTTTGCCCTTCCCCTCCCCATCAGGAAATTGGCGAGAAAAAGACTCAGCCTGTGCTGGAAAGGAAGTATCTATGACACAAAATTCAAATATATATCAGGAATAGTAATAATGTATTGATGCGTAGTCTTTATTTAATCAGTTTGTGGGAAACAGGACTAGCACTCGTTTGGTTAGAGCACAAGTTTACCTGCACTTCCCAATATGTATTAACTGTAAGTGCTGAGGAATGGAATGAAGTACAGAATACTTGCCATTGCTCTTGTTCGCCCACACGTATGTCTGTGGTTTGGGCGCCACCACGGAGGTCAAAAACCTCTCAGTGTCATAATGACAGATCACAACCACAGACCAGACGTCGTTATTCATTGATCTTGCAGCCCCAAATAAAGCATCAGGTGGCGGCATTCTGTTAATCAGAAAATTCCAGACTCACTTCCTGTTTCTGTCTCTCTCAAGTGGCGTCTTCCTCTTTGTGCCTGAAACAACTTCGGTCGTCTAGGAGAGGGTGCCAAACATTCAGTAACACCAAGTATGCTCAGATGTCGGCCTCCTTTGATCTCACAGCCCAAAACAAAGCATCGGGTTGTGGCATTCTGTTGATTCAGAAATTCCAGATTCGCTGCTTGTTTCTGTACCTCTTAAGTTGCTACTTCCTATCTGTGTGAACCAACATATCTAACAGACAGACAAAAAAGAAGTAGGCCTATCTAATCCTATCTTCGCACGTACTTTAGGGCAGACTTGCCGGCAACCGCAGCTGCACCAGCCGCCTCGCACATTGGGAGAAAGAGGCCAGCGCACAACGCTGACTCATGTGGCGTACAGATCTGAAGTCGCGCTGATCCCCAAAAAAAAGCGTCAGGTGACTGCAACACTGTGCATTATTGTGCCAACGGGTAAGAGGTGGTAGGAAGCACTTGCTATCTGCTGACACGAACATCAGATGTGATGTCCTGCTTTGATTACAGTGCTACAGAATGGTGGTGAGAATAACATAACACAAAAAACATCACTGATAAAGACCTGAACATCTACAAAGATAGCGAATAACCCTGCCTAACATATTTACCGAAGACTATGAAACACGAACGCCTAACAGCTCTAAGCAGAAACACAGTGCTAGGAAAGTAACTCCCTTACTGCGCTTCTCTGAGACAGTCTTGATAATACTTCTGCTTCCCACAGTATGCGGAAGCCTTGTGCCTTGGCCTGCAGACAACTAGCAAGCAATCCCAGTGCCCCAAACTGCTTCAGTGGGAACTACTGACTGGTGATCACAGCAGAAAGAGTGATGTGTTCCATCCTCACGTGTATAGACAGACGAAAGCAAATCAAGTAAATAAATTACAAAAGCACCCGCCATATGTCAGGGGTATTGTATACAGAGAGGTTTGAGAACACAAGCATCCTCCTCCACACATTGCTCGCAAACCATGCAGTCACGAAGTCAAAAAAGTGCATACTGAGCAGGAGTTCGCTATTCACTGATCAACAGGACGCCTCGAGTGTCGCCACCCGGGTAGTCCAGCGACTGTGGAGTAGATAACGGCGTCCTTTGATATTTGGTAAATGGGAAACCACCTCTGCTCCCTCTCTTTCTCTCTCTCAAGTGGCTGCCAAGTCACATCTTCTGGTCTGCGGCTTTCTGCAGATGCAAGAAAAGCAGGTGCGGCTTGAATATATAGTTCTTACTGCATACCACTCCCTATCCCTGATGTGGATCCACTTGCGAGCTCTATCGGAAACTCGGAACCCTATCCCGAATCTAGCCTGTGCCATGGACCCCCCCCCCCCCCCCCGACTCCCCACCCTTACCCCACCTGAGACCCATATACACACGAACAAATACACTTACAGAATAATAGCGCAGTTGCGTTAGGTGTTGACAACTGCACTACATTTACAAGAAATTTTAGAGTACATGATCAGAAGTGAGGTCATGATCACATGAGCGAAAGTGATATATAATCGGTAAATTTCCAAAAACTAATAGAAAATACGTATAAACTGAGCTGAAATACGAAAAAATACCTGAAAATTAATGGGCTTACTTGTCTTCTGGGTGCAGGAAAATGCTTGTACATGGAAACGAGTGTGTGACAGCAAGAATAATATGAGTAAAAGACGACATGGAAGCATTGTGAACCAAGGATACAGTAATTTTTCGTGAACAGTAATAAGAAAGGTGGAATAGATTGTTTAACGTGGATGACCACCAAATGCAGAGTAATAAATTTATATATGTCGTATCATAAGCCCAGGTGTGACCACACAGTCATCAGCAACCACCGTATAGGTTTTTATAGAATGGTCGATATGTGACTACGACAAACCTTACATCCTCCTTAGCTAAAGGGCACTGCATTACCAGCTTGGAGTTGCAATATACAACTACTGAATTGACCCTGTGGAAGACTGTTTAAGTGTTTTAAACTCTAACAAACAGTATTTACAATGTGCTTCTCTATAGTATCTACCAATCACAACGCGATGCCAGGTAACAAATGCCTTACGGAACAGTTTCTGGCCGGCCGGAGTGACCGTGCGGTTCTAGGCGCTACAGTCTGGAACCGAGCGACCGCTACGGTCGCAGGTTCGAATCCTGCCTCGGACATGGATGTGTGTGATGTCCTTAGGTTAGTTAGGTTTAATTAGTTCTAAGTTCTAGGCGACTGATGACCTCAGAAGTTTAAGTCGCATAGTGCTCAGAGCCATTTGAACCAACAGTTGCTGCATGTCTACTCAGGTAACAGGAATACATGCAAGTACGTCGCTTTACACACTGCCATATGTTTCCACATTTTTGTCAGTAAGAGACACCATCTCTGTCTTTTATTTCAACTATCCTATGGGAGTACCTTACCTTATGGCATGTGAGGTCCAGCTTTCTGTGAGAGGTGTTGGATCTAAAATTGTTAATATAGGTTTAGCACTTGACACAGACCTCAGAGTCATTGTAGAAAAACAAAATGTATTTCAAAATTGTTAAGCCTTTCGTGGTCACTTGTCGACAAACTGCGTTTTGGCTTCTGTCTCGGGTTCTTCGGCCGACGTTCATCTGATGATTTTTCTGACGTTTTGCCAGCACGAGTGGTTGGCATTGTGGAAGATTCACCCTCCATTGCTGGTGGTGGACTGGAGCCGAGCTCGCAGCCCCAAACTACACTCCTGGAAATGGAAAAAAAAAACACATTGACACCGGTGTGTCAGACCCACCATACTTGCTCCGGACACTGCGAGAGGGCTGTACAAGCAATGATCACACGCACGGCACAGTGGACACACCAGGAACCGCGGTGTTGGTCGTCGAATGGCGCTAGTTGCGCAGCATTTGTGCACCGCCGCCGTCAGTGTCAGCCAGTTTGCCGTGGCATACGGAGCTCCATCGCAGTCTTTAACACTGGTAGCATGCCGCGACAGCGTGAACGTGAACCGTATGTGCAGTTGACGGACTTTGAGCGAGGGCGTATAGTGGGCATGCGGGAGGCCGGGTGGACGTACCGCCGAATTGCTCAACACGTGGGGCGCGAGGTCTCCACAGTACATCGATGTTGTCGCCAGTGGTCGGCGGAAGGTGCACGTGTTCGTCGACCTGGGACCGGACCGCAGCGACGCACGGATGCACGCCAAGACCGTAGGATCCTACGCAGTGCCGTAGGGGACCGCACCGCCACTTCCCAGCAAATTAGGGACACTGTTGCTCCTGGGGTATCGGCGAGGACCATTCGCAACCGTCTCCATGAAGCTGGGCTACGGTCCCGCACACCGTTAGGCCGTCTTCCGCTCACGCCCCAACATCGTGCAGCCCGCCTCCAGTGGTGCCGCGACAGGCGTGAATGGAGGGACGAATGGAGACGTGTCGTCTTCAGCGATGAGAGTCGCTTCTGCCTTGGTGTCAATGATGGTCGTATGCGTGTTTGGCGCCGTGCAGGTGAGCGCCACAATCAGGACTGCATACGACCGAGGCACACAGGGCCAACACCCGGCATCATGGTGTGGGGAGCGATCTCCTACACTGGCCGTACACCACTGGTGATCGTCGAGGGGACACTGAATAGTGCACGGTACATCCAAACCGTCATCGAACCCATCGTTCTACCATTCCTAGACCGGCAAGGGAACTTCCTTTTTCAACAGGACAATGCACGTCCGCATGTATCCCGTGCCACCCAACGTGCTCTAGAAGGTGTAAGTCAACTACCCTGGCCAGCAAGATCTCCGGATCTGTCCCCCATTGAGCATGTTTGGGACTGGATGAAGCGTCGTCTCACGCGGTCTGCACGTCCAGCACGAACGCTGGTCCAACTGAGGCGCCAGGTGGAAATGGCATGGCAAGCCGTTCCACAGGACTACATCCAGCATCTCTACGATCGTCTCCATGGGAGAATAGCAGCCTGCATTGCTGCGAAAGGTGGATATACACTGTACTAGTGCCGACATTGTGCGTGCTCTGTTGCCTGTGTCTATGTGCCTGTGGTTCTGTCAGTGTGATCATGTGATGTATCTGACCCCAGGAATGTGTCAATAAAGTTTCCCCTTCCTGGGACAATGAATTCAGGGTGTTCCTATTTCAATTTCCAGGAGTGTATATGCACCAGGTGGGCCAACGTCCAAAGGCTTCTCCTCGGCTTCTCTCTAGCTACCTGCGACGGTCGTTCGCTGCAACACTGGAAGGCAGGATCCGTTTACCTTGAGGCTTTCTTCTTTCTTGTTGAAGCTAGCTGTGATAGTTCTTCTCTACAGCCAGAACTTCAGTGTCGGCGAATTTTACTATGTGGTCCGTCTCACAAAGTGCGTGCTCTGCCACAGCCCCTGTGTGGGACAGACCACATCGTGGATTATGGACAACAACATCCTCGGTAGGCATTTGGCTGACTTCGTGATCGCGTGGATTACGGGCAAGGCATGGATGGGGGAGCTTGTGTTCTCAAACGTCTCTGCATACAAGACCCTCTCTATATGGCGAGTGTTTTTGAAATTTAATTCCTTGATTTGATTTCGGCCCATACTGACACAACTCGCACTACGCTCTGAACCGGTGTGAATCACATGGCGGGCTTACACTTGGTGTGCTTGTTACAGAGTGTGGCAGTACGGCATACATTCACGTCCAAGCTTATCCACTCACTGGGCAACTTTTCTTTGCCCCACCCTGTGTATGTAGCAAGAGCAAGCTTCTTTTCCCCTGGGCAAAAGTGTGGACCCGTGGACGCACAACGGTTAGTCTATACCGACAGGCGTAGTCCAATTAGTGGTGTAGCTACGACCTTGCGGAAAACAATCAAGCAGTAAGATACATTATGTGTTTGTGGGCCGACTGTGCGATGCAGAGAACAAACAACCAACACACAGTTGTGTGTACATATTAAGATAGGGACACAAACACACGTGCACTTCCGTGACAGCCCACCAAAACATTCCACTAGTGGCCATTAAAATTGCTACACCACGAAGATGACGTGCTACGGACGTGAAATTTAACTGACAGGAAGAAGACGCTGTGGTATGCAAATGATTAGCTTTTCAGAGCATTCACACAAGCTTCGCGCCGGTGGCGATACCTACAACGTGGTGACATGAGGAAAGTTTGAAAATGATTTCTCATAAACAAACAGCAGTTGACCGGCGTTGCCTGGTTAAACGTTGTTGTGATGCCTCGTGTAAGGAAGAGAAATGCGTACCATCACGTTTTTGACGTTGACAAAGGTCGGATTGTAGCCTATCGCGATTGCGGTGTATCGTATCGCGACATTGCTCCTCGCATTGGTCGAGATCCAATGACTGTTAGCAGAATATGGAATCGGTGGGTTCAGGAGGGTAATACGGAACGTCATGCTGGATCCCAACGGCCTCGTATCACTAGAAGTCGAGATGACAGGCATCTTATCCCTATGGCTGTAACGGATCGCGGATCCACGTCTCGATCCCTGAGTCAACGTTTGCAAGACAACAACCATCTGCACGAACACTTGGACGACGTTTGCAGCAGCATGGACCGTCAGCTCGGAGACCATGGCTGCGGTTACCCTTGACGCTGCATCACAGACAGGAGCACCTGCGATGGTGTACTCAACGACGAACCTGGGTGCACGAGTGGCAAAACGTCATTTTTTTCAGATGAATCCAGGTTCTGTTTACAGCATCAAGATGGTCGCATCCGTGTTTGGCGACATCGCGGTGAACGCACATTGGAAACGTGTATTCTTCAACGCCATACTGGCGTATCACCCGGCATGATGGTATGGGGTGCCATTGGTTACCCGTCTCGGTCACCTCTTGTTCGCATTGACGGCACTTTGAACTATGGACGTTACGTTTCAGATGTGTTACGATCCGTGGCTCTACCCTTCATTCGATCTCTGCGAAACCCTACATTTCAGCAGAATAATGCACGACCGCATGTTGCAGGTCCTGTACGGGCCTTTCTGGATACAGAAATGTTCGACTGCTGCCCTGGCCAACACATTCTCCAGATCTCTCGCCAATTTTAAACGTCTGGTCAATGGTGTCCGAGCAACTGGCTCGTCACAATACGCCAGTCACTACTCTTGATGAACTGTGGTATCGTGTTGAAGCTGAATGGGCAGCTGTACCTGTACACGCCATCCAAGCTATGTTTGAGTCAATGGCCAGGCGTATCAAGGCCGTTATTACCGCCAGAGGTTGGTTGTTCTGGGTACAGATTTCTCAGGATCTATGCACCGAAATTGCGTGAAAATGTAATCCCATGTCAGTTCTAGTATAATATATTTGTCCAATGAATACACGTTTATCATCTGCATTTCTTCTTAGTGTATCAGTTTTAATGTCCAGTAGTGTAGTTATATCCTGCTGGATATCAACGAAGTATTAGCCTTTCAGAGTGAGTAACTAACATTAAGTTAAACCGTTAGTTGAACATAAAAATATCGTGTACTCAGGTTAAACGAGTGATAGGTAAAATCTACATTCATATAATTTCCTGGAAGTGTGAAGGTACAAGGAAAGATGCTCAAGTATGCTCAGTTGTAGATAAAGCAAATGACTGATATTTGCTGGAAAGCTGTAATTTGTCTAGAAAAAAAAGGTGTTTATAAAACACTTAGGCGGCCCCTAGTGAAATACTGCTTCACAATATGGACCTCATATTTCTCGCATGTCAGACTAACAGAGGTAATTCAGTGTGTAGAATGAAGAACAGAGAGAATGGCAGCAAGCTTGCACCATTGCCTCTCATGTGTAACAAAGAGGTATACAAAATTTTAAATGGTGTACATTCGAAGAATATTTTGTGTAAATCTGCTTAAATATTCTTAGAACTGTGTTTTCAAACACAACCTAAAAAATTGATTCGATTAGATTAGATTCAGTTTTTGTTCCATAGGTACAAAAATTAGACGATTCTAGTGGGTGTGGAACAAGTCAGAAAGTATAACATAAAAATGTAAAACATTTTAATAAAATACTACCCTGATCATTTGTCAAGAGAGTGTCAAAGTGGGTGAATACATTTCACTAAACTGGGACTGCCAATATTTACAAAATTAAAACACTGTTTGAATGAAAGATAGTTATGCACTTTTAATAAATTTATCGTAGGCAAAATACCTAATCTTGACTGTTGAGACCAAGTCCTGTCAAAACCGGAATCTAACATACATTTTTACTTAAGCTGATATAACAGTCCCTGTTAAGATACTCATCTATAGAGTAGAAGAAGCTGCCTATCAAAAAGTCTTTTAAACTCTGTTTAAACTGTGGTTTATCTACAACCAAGTTTTTAATGGTTGCTGGCAGTTTATTGAAAATGTGTGTTCCTGAATGTTGGACCCTTTTTCGGACGAAGGTAATGGATTTTAGGTTTTATATAGATTTTTCTTGTTCTTAGTATTGATACTATGTATTGCAATATTGGCTGGAAGTAGAGATATATTTCTTGCAACAAATATCATTGAGGAATAAATATACTGAGAAACTGTGGCTAGAATACATGGTTTAGCTATCGACACATCCATCCTGTTCGCACAGTGGAGTAGAATCAATCTCGCCGCAGTATCCAGGAACGAAAAAGAACATATTTTTATATACGATGCCATAAATAGTACCCTCTGCTAGAGATTTTGTAGTGATTCATAGAGTAGAGATGCAGTTTAGTCTGGAAATTCATACTCGGCGATAAAGTGATTTCTGCGGGAAAAAATTCAGTTCATATTTATCTGTGTCAAAATACAGAAAGAAAAACAAGCATAGATACAGAATGTAAATGAAATTACTTGCCGCAAATAAAACGGCACCTTTCCTTAGCAGCTAAAAGAAAAAATTCTTCTTTCCGATCACTTCATCTCAACAGCAAGCAAACTAGTGTGGTGTTCATGGCCTCAGTGTTGGAAGAGCAAGTCTAAGAGTAATTTCACAGTTTCGACGTGATGTCGTGACACGCAGCGTCTGCAACGAGTCAAAACGTTCAACTGTGTCCGTTTTTTGACGTTGTAACAATTCTGCATAGTGAGTAGGCTTCGTAATATTACGGCTTTCTGGTTTACTCTGTGCACGAAGTGTCTATCATCCTGTTTTGCGGTACAATGGATGCGCGGCAATGCCTTTGTGTTTGTGGCTCCGCGTATCTCATTCGCTTTATCAGTTACTATTCGCACGACAGCTCGCTCCAGAGAGGAGCGCGCATTCAACCTAGACGTAGCGTGAACTACAGTGCGGTTTTGCCGCAGTGGCCCGCCGGAGCGACACAGCGGCCATAAAACCGTCCTATCATGGCTGAAAGGCCACTGCAAGTGGAGCAACGACGCACGGGAGACTGATGCTCGCAGTAAATCCTTAACGATTGTTCGACGCCCCACTGGGGTGCTAAAAGCCAGTGCTTCTCTTTTTCGTGTTTACCACCCTGTTGACGTTGAGGTCATTATAAAGTGAGAGTCCTATGAGGCCACCGATATTTTTTAGCGCTTATCTACTTTTGCAAAACGCCTGCACTCTAATGAGGGACTCTTCGTTATTTAACGGCTGAAATTTTTAGACTTTACGTGTGTTGTAGCTCTTAAAACGTAACTAGATCATTCCGGATCATGAAAACAGTGTGTAAGAGAATCTTTCTGTTGTCGACGAACGATAGTTCATTCCGAGTTTGTTCGCACATAAGATGTGGGAGAAATAATGATGTAGATTTTTAATTAAAGTTCTCACATTTCCTAAATTGTTATTGTGATCATTGGCTACAACGTGGATATAAGGCAGTAAGGCTTTCTGAGAATGACGTGAATTAAGTGAAGAAAGGGTCCTAAATTTCTAACAGGTAAAATATGTATGCTGACCGTTATAATACGGCAGTAAATTTGACAAAAATGTTTCGTTTTCTATTCTGTTTGTATTTATATCTGTTAAAATACATTACCGGACACCTTTAGTGCTCTTCTTTGAAACAACAGCAGAACATTTGACCTAACAATGTTTCACACACAAAATAATAGCAGATCATGTTTACAACTACTTTTTTTTTTGTAATTCACTTTGGGACTTGCACCTATAGTTCTCTAGCGTACTACAACGAAGCGTTGACCGAACGCGTTTTCCACTGAATTAGACATAGAGAACACTCCTGCTTCCAAGGCACTTCGAATAACTGAACTCTTCACATGAAGGATTTCGACAGATCCTGTACTGACTGTAAGCGTGTCATTCGAGCTCAGAAAACGTAATTTTCGCAATTTTGGGGCATTTAATAGTGGTCAGTACGAGTAGGTCCTATGTGTGGGAGGAACTGAAGGTACTAAATAGGCTGCAATCCGCATACAGGGTGTCAGGAACTCAGAAGTCTCACCCTTTCTTCCCCATTACAACAGTATTATTAGCCAGTTTTTTGTGCAGTTCACGTAGGCTCGATTTCGAAACAGCTGATGTATTTCTCACGAAACGCTGTACTATCAACGAAGACTTTGATACCATCACACTGTCGTATTTCTGGCTTAGTGATAATATAAATACGATAGACAATCATTCGATATCGATGAATTTTAGGTGTTGTTGTTGTTGTGGTCTTCAGTCCTGAGACTGGTTGATGCAGCTCTCCATGCTACTCTATCATGTGCAAGCTTCTTCATCTCCCAGTACCTACTGCAACCTACATCCTTCTGAATCTGCTTAGTGTATTCATCTCTTGGTCTCCCTCTACGATTTATACCCTCCACGCTGCCCTCCAATGCTAAATTTGTGATCCCTTGATGCCTCAAAACATGTCCTACCAACCGATCCCTTCTTCTACTCAAGTTGTGCCACAAACTTCTCTTCTCCCCAATCCTATTCAGTACCTCCTCATTAGTTACGTGATCTACCCACCTTATCTTCAGCATTCTTCTGTAGCACCACATTTCGAAAGCTTCTATTCTCTCCTTGTCCAAACAAGTTATCGGCCATGTTTCACTTCCATACATGGCTACACTCCATACAAATACTTTCAGAAACGACTTCCTGACACTTAAATCTATACTCGATGTTAATAAATTTCTCTTCTTCAGAAAAGATTTCCTTGCCATTGCCAGTCTACATTTTATATCCTCTCTACTTCGACCATCATCAGTTATTTTACTCCATAAATAGCAAAACTCCTTTACTACTTTAAGTGTCTCATTTCCTAATCTAATTCCCACAGCATCACCAGATTTAATTTGACTACATTCCATTATCCTCGTTTTGCTATTGTTGATGTTCATCTTATATCCTCCTTTCAAGACACTGTCCATTCCGTTCAACTGCTCTTCCAAGTCCTTTGCTGTCTCTGATAGAATTACAATGTCATCGGCAAACCTCAAAGTTTTTACTTCTTCTCCATGAATTTTAATACCTACTCCGAATTTTTCTTTTGTTTCCTTTACTGCTTGCTCAATATACAGATTGAATAACATCGGGGAGAGGCCACAACCCTGTCTCACTCCTTTCCCAACCACTGCTTCTCTTTCATGCCCCTCGACTCTTATAACTGCCATCTGTTTTCTGTACAAATTGTAAATAGCCTTCCGCTCCCTGTATTTTACCCCTGCCACCTTCAGAATTTGAAAGACAGTATTCCAGTTAACATTGTCAAAAGCTTTCTCTGAGTCTACAAATGCTAGAAACGTAGGTTTGCCTTTTCTTAATCTTTCTTCTAAGATCAGTCGTAGAATCAGTATTGCCTCATGTGTTCCAACATTTCTGCGGAATCCAAACTGATCTTCCCCGAGGTCCGCTTGTACCAGTTTTTCCATTCGTCTGTAAAGAATTCGCGTTAGTATTTTGCAACTGTGACTTATTAAACTGATAGTTCGGTAATTTTCACATCTGTCAACACCTGCTTTCTTTGGGATTTTGAATTATTATATTCTTCTTGAAGTCTGAGGGTGTTTCGCCTGTCTCATACATCTTGCTCACCTGATGGTAGAGTTTTGTCATGACTGGCTCTCCCAAGGCCATCAGTAGTTCTAATGGAATGTTGTCTACTCCCGGGGCCTTGTTTCGACTCAGGTCTTTCAGTGCTCTGTCAAACCCTTCACGCAGTATCTTATCTCCCATTTAGTCCTCATCTACATCCTCTTCCATTTCCATAATATTGTCCTCAAGTACATCGCCCTTGTATAAACCCTCTATATACTCCTTCCACCTTTTTGCCTTCCCTTCTTTGCTTAGAACTGGGTTGCCAGCTGAGCCCTTGATATTCATACAAGTGGTTCTCTTCTCTCCAAAGGTCTCTTTAATTTTCCTATAGGCAGTATCTATCTTACCCCTAGTGAGACAGGCCTCTACATCCTTACATTTGTCCTCTAGCCATCCCTGCTTAGCCATTTTGCACTTCCTGTCGATCTCATTTTTGAGACGTTTGTATTCCTTTTTGCCTGCTTCATGTACTGCATTTTTATATTTTCTCCTTTCATCAATTAAATTCAATATTTCTTCTGTTACCCAAGGATTTCTATTAGCCCTCGTCTTTTTACCTACTTGATCGTCTGCTGCCTTCACTACTTCATCCCTCAGAGCTACCCATTCTTCTTCTACTGTATTTCTTTCCCCCATTCCTGTCAATTGTTCCCTTATGCTCTCCCTGAAACTCTCTACAACTTCTGGTTCTTTCAGTTTATCCAGGTCCCATCTCCTTAAATTCTCACCTTTTTGCAGTTTCTTCAGTTATAATCTGCAGTTCATAACCAATAAACAGTCGTCAGAATCCACATCTGCCCCTGGAAATGTCTTACAATTTAAAACCTGGTTCCTAAATCTCTGTCTTACCATTATATAATCTATCTGATACCTTTTAGTATCTCCAGGATTCTTCCAGGTATACAACCTTCTTTTATGATTCTTGAACCAAGTGTTAGCTATGATTAAGTTATGTTCTGTGCAAAATTCTACAAGGCGCCTTCCTCTTTCATTTCTTCCCCCCAATCCATATTCACCTACTATGTTTCCTTCTCTCCCTTTTCCTACTGACGAATTCCAGTCACCCATGACTATTAAGTTTTCGTCACCCTTCACTACCTGAATAATTTCTTTTATCTCGTCATACATTTCATCAATATCTTCATCATCTGCAGAGCTAGTTGGCATATAAACTTGTACTACTGTGGTAGGCATGGGCTTTGTGTCTATCTTGGCCACAATAATGCGTTCACTATGCTGTTTGTAGTATCTAACCCGCACTCCTATTTTTTTATTCATTATTAAACCTACTCCTGCATTACCCCTATTTGATTTTGTATTTATAACCCTGTAATCACCTGACTAAAAGTCTTGTTCCTCCTGCCACCGAACTTCACTAATTCCCACTATATCTAACTTTAACCTATCCATTTCCCTTTTTAGATTTTCTAATCTACGTGCCCGATTAAGGGATCTAACATTCCACGCTCCGATCCGTAGAACGCCAGTTTTCTTTCTCCTGATAACGACGTCCTCTTGAGTAGTCCCCGCCCGCAGATCCGAATGGGGGACTATTTTACCTCCGGAATATTTTACCCAAGAGGACGCCATCATCATTTAATCATACAGTAAAGCTGCATGTCCTCGGGAAAAATTACGGCTGTAGTTTCCCCTTGCTTTCAGCCGTTCGCAGTACCAGCACAGCAAGGCCGTTTTGGTTAATGTTACAAGGCCAGACCAGTCAATCATCCAGACTGTTGCCCCTGCAACTACTGAAAAGGCTGCTGCCCCTCTTCAGGAACCACATGTTTGTCTGGCCTCTCAACAGATACCCCTCCGTTGTGGTTGCACCTACGGTACGGCCATCTGTATCGCTGAGGCACGCAAGCCTCCCCACCAACGGCAAGGTCCATGGTTCATGGGGGGGGGGGGGTTTAGGTGTTACGCTTCTGAATTTCTTTGTGCAGTCCACGTATACTCTGCATGATTGTGACTGTCCTCCTGTATGTCTGTGCGCGATTTTTCTCGTTGTGATAGCTGCCTGCCTAGTCAGAGACAGGTGGAGGACTAGACAGACTTCTAAATAATGAACCAGTACTGTCAGAGCGTGATGGAATTTGAAAAAAAATGTTCAAAGACAGGCTTCTAAATAATAAACCAGTACTGTCGGAGCGTGATGGGATTTGAAAAAAATATTCAAATGTGTGTGAAATCTTATGGGACTTAACTGCCTAGGTCATCACTCGAACCTCCGCCGGGACCAGCCGCACAGTTCATGACTGCAGCACCTTACACCGCTCGGCTAATCCTGCGCGGCATGTGATGGGATTTAGAGAGAGATAGTATGGGTCTGTGACAAGGCGTGGAACATCTCTTACTCGTTGAAATCAGGTGGATTCAAATGCTGTATACCGAAAAGTAGCGAGAATATGATATGTAAGTAATATTCTGACGAAATAGGCGTGTGTGGGCAAACATTTTACTGCCATGAGAAAATTAGGGGTTAATACGAAGATTTTTACCGAGAGAAGATCAGCAGCAGAAGTTACGTCTTTCGTGTCCTCGATAAATAAGAGACAACGCTATTCCGTGGGTTTTGTGTGTCTATAAATGGATGGAGTGATATCGTAATAGGTAGACTAAATTTACATCTACGTCTCTATGCTTACGTCATGAGCCATCGTATGGTGTTTGGTGGACTGTGCTCTGTGCACCCCCAGTCTTGTCCTTTCCTATTACACTCGCAAATAGAGCGAGGGAAAAATACTGTCGATATGCCTCCATACGAGCGCTAATTTCTCCTTTATTATCTTCGTGGCCATTACAGGAAATGTATGATGGCGGCGGTAGAATCCTTCTCCAATCAGCTTCAGATGTTGGTTTTTAAATTTTCTCAATAGTGTTCCTCGAGAAGAACATCACCTTCCCTCCAGGCATTCCCATTAGAGTTCTGGAAGCATCTGGTGGAAGCCAATAGGAATGCTTCTAAAGTGCTGTATTCTAGGATAAAGCAAGGTCTGAAGGCTCAAACACGTTTGGCGGTGGCAGTCTTAGCTACTCTTTGGATGTGGACTGGTAGCTGCGGCAGGGACGGAGACGTCGTGCGTGTGGAGAAGAGAGTGAAACATCCTGCTGCCCCCATAGATCGACAGGTATCACCAGCAGTAGTTACTTTCTTCTACCAGCTTGGCAAAGCAATCGACAGACAGAACATGATTAGCACTGGATACCTTCAGCTATTGCACGACAGTTACCACCCATTATGGTATCGGAAGAAGTGATTACCTAGCCTGTGGGAAGCCTCAAGATGTCACAGAAGCGTCTGTAAAGGTTACCTGGCGAGCGTAATCCGACTATAGAAAGAAAATTAATCACCACGCAAAGGGACTTTCATGATCGATTTCATTATTTGTCAAACAATTTGATATCAAAAAATGGCACTGAACACTATGGGCCTTAACTGCTGAGGTCATCAGTCCCCTATAACTTAGAACTACTTAAACCTAACCAACCTAAGGACATTACGCACATCCATGCCCGAGGCATGATTCGAACCTGCGACCGTCGCGGTCGCGCGGTTCCAGACTGTAGCGCGTAGAACCGCTCGGCCACATCGGCCGGCAATGTGATATCAATGACGTGCTACCGTGTGGGTTGAAGCGAGGACGAGACTACCACAGATACGACTTGCGAGTTGGAGTGGTAATTAGGCGTTTCTTTGTTGCGGCGAGATCTTTTAACGAAATTTAAATCTCTCACGTACACCGGGAGATATGACCATTCTAATGAGATCAGCTATATTATCGAATAGAAAAAGTGATAAGTAGTATTAACCTGATATTTACAACACCTCTGTACTGCTAACTTAAGAGACTTTGTAGGTCACAAGGGATTCGGGTACTTTAAGAGAGTTCGAAAGTACGGAATCATTCAGTGACACATGTCGAACATGCTCTTAGCACCTGTACCCACACGGGACTACTCAAATAAAATTTGTCTGTCAATGCGGTAGTAAACATCTCTGCAAATTATTCTGCCCTCTACCAGGCATTTGTTGCATTACTGTGTGATCAATGACATGGATTTTGAAAGTGAAAAGCATCGCCCATAACAACATACTGCAACGTAAAATCCTCAGGTGTATTAAAACGGAAATACAGACGAAAATAGTGGTGTAATGTAACTATGTAACTTTCAATGAAGGGAACTTCTGATACTGTTGATGACGTGTTTGTGACACGTGTTCAGCAAGTATGATGAAAAATATATGAAAGATTTCACAAAGAGATCTCTCAAATAAAACTAGTTTCATGTCGCATATTATGCTTTTGCCACTACTTAAGTCTTAAGTCGTGCGACGCATCAGATTCTCTGTTCCAACCGAAAGATACCCACTGCAGGTGTCCTACACATCCTTGCTCTATGCAACGGTTACGCACTCAGTTTATGTTTATATGTCAGTCACTAAAATAGTAGAATACTAAAGACACGAATGTAGTAAAAATGAGGGAGTGAAGACAATTTCAAGACTAAGATATATTTGAAGACTCGCTCTCACTTATCAAGTCATTCTTTAAAACTGTCTCAGTCGTTTCGCTATACTCTTCAGTTATCGGTTGTTGTCCAACTTCTTCCTAGAGGCCTTCGAAGGCACCTTCTTAAATATCCCAATGCGAACCAAGTAATTTTCTGAAAGAAATAGACTACTTCGGTGCAGGACTGATTCAGTCTCTAACCTTGATTGTTTGCTCAACTGAGGAATATTGTGGCTGAGCTGTTGTCAATGAGTAAATGGTTTGTAATACTGGGGAAAGGTCTCAACACACTTCATCAAACTGTCTTTAAAAACAGTCTACCATTCCTTATATTAGTTTTTAGTAGTGGACATAAGAGTATTTAGCCATTTTATCGATAAGATAAATTGTAGCAAGAATGATGCCCTGACGCCAAATTCTGCAAATTAGTGTATATTAATTAGGAAAGCAGCACGTTTAGTTTAAGTTGAAGACGATACCTACCGTTAACAGAATGAGAGTTTGTCTTTTTGATCCCCTTTCGGTATGCTCGTGCTTATAGAGTCAACTTAACTTACATTAGCGTGACAACTTTAGATCGAATAGCTCTTAAGCTACATACATACAAAATGTGTGAGAACAAGGACAGCAACACTAAATTTTATTTGTGTGTGTTACAGTATTTGAAGAAGGTTTTAACAATTCGTCGAAGTGAGTCACTTTCTTCTGATAAAATTCGCTACAGGCTCTCGACCGCAGCGAGAGAAAAAGTCCTCCTTTCTTTCTTCCGATGCGGGCGGGATCAATCATTCCCTATACCCTCCACCAGCTGAGGGATCTCCGCTGTCCGGCTTTCGTTCCTGCTTTGTTCGTCGATCTCCGTCTTTCCGAATGATGACAAATCGAGTCTTTCTTCCAGTTACTGTAAAAGTTTGTTCAACAAATAATGGGAAGTTTGATACAGCAATAACGCTACAATAGGATGTCATTATTACCAGAATTATTAAGAGCAGTATGTTACATATTTACATTTAATTTTTTAAATTCTAAAAGCAGCCAACTAAGATGGTGGTCAACGAATTAAATTATTAAATGCAAAAATTTTACGAGAATTATGATTAAATTAACAATGTTAAAGAAAAATTAATATAAAGAATAAGTTAATATGCGAGTATCATTTCTCTCAGTAACAAAGCGTGATTTGGAGAAAGGAGCTAAATGTTATCTTTCGTTTGATCAGTCTGTAGCTCATATCTCTCCTAATCTGCTTGATTTTTCACAATGCCTGAGTGTTAGATTTGATTGTTTTCATCTGGCAACGTTAGCGTGAACCTAACATCTCTTATACCACATTTTTATTTTCTTAGCTGAATTCTTCGAATGTGTTTTCACACCTTCAACTATACACGACTTTTTGGAATGATATTATCATTAAGGATACACGTACATTATTTGTAATATCCAATAAGTTGAAAGTAACTAATTATATGTAAATTACTACATCATAGAAACGAAATGTTGTAAAACTTTAAACAGCTGTATAATTTGTTTTTAATTGTACGACCTATCTCGGTCAGAGGCCATTATCTAATAAAAGGTCTTGTTAATAGGAGCTGTTACATATGCATATCATAAAACAAATGTCAAAATGCGGTATTTAAGAAAATAGTTTTAGTTACGCAAAGATAAATGCATTATAGAACCGTAGCGGGTGCGCGAGATCTGTGATCACAGCTGTAAGACCTTGCTACGCGTGTACAGTATATCAATAACTGTAAAGAGAAGTTTAGTGCTATGAAATATAACCCACCAGCGGTAAGCGTTACCTGAGAAATCACAATAACTTGTTCCTGAAAGAGGATGGTGCTATCATTAAGTTCTAGTCGACAAGTCCGACAGAACGGACACAACAAACATATACACTGAATAGCCAAGGAAACTAGTCACCTGCCTAATATCGTGTAGCCGGCTGGTGTGGCCGTGCAATTCTAGGCGCTTCAGTCTGGAACCGCGCGACCGCTACGGTCGCAGGTTCGACTCCTGCCTGGGGAATGGATGTATGCGATGTCCTTAGGTTAGTTAGGTTTAAGTAGTTCTAAGTTCTAGGGGACTAATGACCACAGATGTTAGGTCCCATAGTGCTCAGAGCCATTTGAACCATCTAATATCGTGTAAAGCTCCGCAAGCCCGGTGCAGTGTCGCAATATGACGTGGCATGGACTCGACTAATGTCTGAAGTAGTGCTGGAGGGAATTGACACCATGAATCCTGCAGGGCTGTCCATAAATCCGCAAGAGTGACGGAAAGCGCGTTGCAAGGCATCCCAGGTATGTTCAATAATGTTAATGTCTGGGGAGTTTGGTGGCCAGCGGAAGTGTTCAAACTCAGGATAGTGCTCCTGGAGCCACTCCGTAGCATTTCTGGACGAGTGGGGTGTCGCTCTGCACTGCTGGAATTGCTCAAGTCCGTCGGAATTCACAATGGACATGAATGGATGCGGGTGATCAGACAGGACGCTTAAATACGCGTCACCTGTCAGGGTCGTAGCTCGACGCATCAGGGCTCCCATATCACTTCAACTGCACACGCCCCACACCATTACAGAGCCTCCACCAGCTTGAATAGTCTCCAGGAGACATACAGGCACCATGGATTCATGAGGTTGTCTCAAAATCCCAACCCCTTCATCCGCTCGATACAATTTGGGCACTGACTTGTCCGACAAGGCAACATGTTTCCAACCATCAACAGTCTAGTGTCGGAGTTGACGGCCCAAACGAGGATTAAAGCTTTGTGTCGTGCAGTCATCAAGAGTAAACGAGTGGCCTTCTGGTCCAAAAGCCCATACTGATGATGTTTCGTTGAGTAGTTCGCACGCTAACACTTGTCGATGGCCCAACACTGAAATCTGTAGCAATTTGCGGAAGGGTTGCACTTGTGTCAAGTCGAACGATTCTCTTCAGTCGTCATTGGTACCGTTCTTTTTCTGGCCGCGGCGATGTCGCCGATTAAATGCTTTGCCGGATTCCTGATATTCAAGTACACTCGTGAAATGGTCGTACGGGAAAATCCCCACTTCATCGCTACCTCGTAGATGCTCTGTCGCATCGCTCGTGTGCCGACTACAACACCATGATCAAACTCACGTAAATCTTGATAACCTGTCATTGTAGCAACAGTAACCGATCTAACAACTACGCCAGACACTTGTGCTATACAGGTTGGCCCATTCATAGTGACCGGGCCAAATATGTCACGAAATAACCATCAAACGAAAAAACTACAATGAACGAAACTCTTCTAGCTTGAAGGGGAAAACCAGATAGAGCTATGGTTGGCCCGCTAGATGGCGCTGCCATAGGTCAAACGGATATCAGCTGCGTTTTTTTTTAAAGTAGGAACCCCTATTTTTATTACATATTCGTTTAGTACGTAAAGAAATATGAATGTTTTAGTTGGACCACTTTTTTCGCTTTGTGATAGTTGGCGCTGTAATAGACACAAACGTATAAGTACTTGGTATCACGTAACATTCCGCCAGTGCGGACGGTATTTGCTTCGTGATACATTACCCGTGTTAAAATGGACCAATTACCAAATCCGGAAAAGGTCGAATCGTGTTGATGTATGGCTGTTGTAATCAAAATGCCCAACGGTCGTGTGTTATGTATGCTGCTCGGTAACCTGGACGACATCATCCAAGTGTCCGGACCGTTCGCCGGATAGTTACGTTATTTAAGGAAACAGGAAGTGTTCAGCCACATGTAAAGCGTCAGCCACGACTTGCAAAAATTATGAAACCCTGGTAGGTGTTTTAGCTGCTGTCGTGGCTAATCCGCACATCAGTAGCAGACAAATTTTGCGAGAATCGGGAATCTCAAAAACGTCGGTGGTGAGAATGCTACATCAACATCGATTGCACATGCACCATATTTCTATGCACCAGGAATTGCATGGCGACGACTTTGAACATGGTGTGCAGTTCTGCCACTGGGCACAAGAGAAATTACGGGACGATGACAGATGTTTTGCACGCGTTCTATTTAGCGACGAAGCGTCATTCACCAACAGCGGTAAGGTAAACCGGCATAATATGCACTATTGGGCAACGGAAAATCCACGATGGCTGCGACAAGTGGAGCATCAGCGACCTTGGCGGGTTAATGTATGGTGCGGCATTGTGGGAGGAAGGATAATTGGCCTCCTTTTTATCGACGGCAATCTAAATGGTGCAAAGTATGCTGATTTCCTACGTAATGTCCTACCGATGTTACTACAAGATGTTTCGCAGCATGACAGAATGGCGATGTACTTCCAACATGATGGATGTCCGGCACATAGCTTGCGAGCGGTTGAAGCGGTATTGAATAGCATATTTCATGACAGGTGGATTGGTTGTCCAAGCACTATACCACGGCCCGCACGTTCACCGGGTCTGACGTCCCCGGATTTCTTTCTGTGGGGAAAGTTGAAGGATATTTGCTATCGTGATCCACCGACAACGCCTGACAACATGCGTCAGCTCATTGTCAATGCATGTGCGAACATTACGGAAGGCGGACTACTCGCTGTTGAGAGGAATGTTGTTACACGTATTGCCAAATCCAGTGAGGTTGACGGACATCACTTTGAGCATTTATTGCATTAATGTGGTATTTACAGGTAATTACGCTGTAACAGCATGCGCTCTCAGAAATGATAAGTTCACAAAGGTACATGTATCACATTGGAACAAGTGAAATAAAACGTTCACACGTACCTACGTTCTGTATTTTAATTTAAAAAACCTACGTATTACCAATTGTTCTTCTAAAATTATGAGCCATATATTTGTGTCTATTACAGCGCCATCTATCACAAAGCGAAAAAAGTGATCCAACTAAGACATTCATATTTCTTTACGTACTACACGAATATGTAATAAAAAAGGGGGTTCCTATTTAAAAAATGCAGTTGATATCCGTTTGACCTATGGCAGCGCCATCCAGCGGGCCAACCATAGCGCCATCTGGTTTTCCCCTTCAAGCTAGACAAGTTTCGTCCTTTGTAGTTTTCTCGTCTGACTCTTATTTCGTGAGATATTTGGCCCGGTCACGATCAATGGACCACCCTGTATAGGCGTTGCCGATCGCAGTGCCTTATTCTGCATGTTTACATGTTTCTGTATTTAAATATGCATGCCTATACCAGTTTCTTAGGCGCTACAGTGTATGTAGCTTATCTGTAGGGATGATTACCCCGATAACTTCAGTGAGCTTGCACAGCAAGGTCCGTGCCTCTTATGGTAATAAGGGACTCGCTGTGAATAAATAGGTGAATGGCCAATGGGCACTACTAGCGTGTGGCAAGGTGAGAATGTGGGTCATCTGGGAAGTGAGGTGGTTGAAGCAACTGCTCGCATTAAACGAAAGATCCAGTTTTGAGTGCTGGACTGGCATAAATTTTCAAGTTTCACCATCGATTTATATCGATCCCCAATTGCAACTTGAGTCGGTCTCTCCTTTGAAATTCGATATTTACGGCAAATGTATTAACCAACGATGTGGTATCTGTTAACAAACACACATATACAATACACAATATTAAAGTACACGAGCAATCAATGTCTTGTGATACTTTCGGTATAAATACTTTGGTTCCGGTATTATCTGGAATCGATATGTTTCTAGGTATTGGTATCGATATCAGATATCACATCGAAGTTAGTACTGGAACGTACTTAGTGATGTGAGTTCCATAGCATGGAATCACCAACTGAAGTCGGCAGGTGAACTTGCCAGTGTTTGAAGGTAATACGTAGGACCCGCCAAATTACCAATAATATTATCAATACTTTCTCAGTTTGACAGGAAGTAAATACCACCTGGATTTCAGTCAATATATTATTTTAAATGTTCCAGTCAAGAATTACTAAACAATTTAATTCATAAATTTAATATAAACGGGTCTAATTATTCTCATGGTCAAACAATGTTGCGTCATTGCAACAGTTCCTTAAGTTACTGTCGGTCGGTGCCTGAACCTTGGAAAGGAGATAATCCTGTGTTCATAATAGACATAAAATTCAGCAGATTTATCTTAAAACGTGCTGCAAAGTGTAAGAACTGGCTAATAATTTTGATGAGACAGCTTACCGCAGTAAATATGATTAAAGACATCCCTGGAGTTATCTGTAATTGAAATGTGCCATGATCCGTTCCATGTTAGTTAGCCAAAATTAATAAGATTTTTATTTAAATTTGCTATTTTTGGCAAAAATATTTTACATGGACGTGAAGGCTGATTCTTACGATTCCTACGTAGAGTGGGATGTTCGGTGGGAATCCACCATATTTCGAATTCGAATTAATATGTAACTGACACGTGTACTTCTTCGGAACTAAACTGACAAAGCATTATCTGATGTCGTTACCTATCGGTCAGTGAGGGGTTTTGAATGTGAGTTAACATAACAGATGATATCATGGGGTGACTACCAGTTCACGTAAGGTTGGTTATCTAGAGGAGAAAAAAAAAAAAAAAAAAAAAAAAAAAAAAAAAAAAAAAAAAAAAAAAAAAAAACTTTTTATTAGCCTCCATATTTTCGCGAAAGACGTTCCTAAGTGACACATTCATATTCCGTTTGATTCGTCACCACGACGTACAGAAGCTTTTATGGTAGATACCAACCAGCTTTTTAAATATTAACTTCTGGCATTCGTACCGAGAAGGGTGGCTCAGCGGTTAGCACTCTGGACTCGCATTCGCGAGGACGACGGTTCAAAGCCGCGCCCGTCCATCCAGAGTTAGGTTTCCCGTGATTTCCCTAAATCGCTCCAGGCATATGTCGGGATGGTTTCTTTGACAAGGGTGCGGCCAACTTCCTTCCAGATCCCTTCCACGGTCTGAGCTTGTGCTTCGTCTCCAGTGACGTCGATGTCGACGGGTCGTTGAACCCAATCTTCCTTCCTTCCATCCTTCTTCGGGCATTCATTACTTTCATGCGATCATAAATTATATGAGGAATGCATTTCATTCTATTCCGGCATTTTTTCCCAAGGTTTTCCAGTTCTCATATAAAATTTTCGTATAAAATTGTCAGTTTTTATGAACTCCACAGTAACAATTACAGGCCTCGTACGTATATTCACTCCTCGCGGTAGATACTATTTACTCCAATTTAAAAAATGACTAATGTTTACATGGAGCGTATGGATGCCAGAAAATAGTATACCATTGAACGTCATTATGCAGTCGACGAATTGGGAAACCAGCGTGGAAGTTATAAATATGTTGATACCTTGCTTCTTCGTATCACTATAAATCTTACTTATGTTACGTAGGATCTGTAAAAGCACTCTTGATTTAATATGGCGAATGGAAGTAGCGGCTATTCAATGACTCGTCCACAGAGGGTGTTAATTTCTCTGATACAGGCCAACGAAAAATACTCTGTTCATGAATGAAACACAGTGACGAAAAAATACATCTCGACGCCAAATATAATTAATGCAGAGTAATTAAATTTTTACATTTATCTAGGTAACATATTTAAGTAAGGAACATCGCAAGTTCACAGATTAAAGTAAGCACGATATAAGCCATACCAAATGTGAAATGCTGGTCCATTAACAATCCGTGTAACCGTCAGACTGTTGAGTGCAAGCAAGCAAACGGATGTACATTGTGCTTTATAGGTCCCGGACGTAAGTTTTTGGGGATTGCGTTCCATTCATGATGTACCTGATCAGTCAATACATGGATGGTTAATGCTGTTTGTGGATGACGCTGGAGCTGTTGTCGTCCATTTCCCCTTTGTGCTTGATTGGAGAGAGATCTGTTGAACGAGCAGGCCAAGACTACATGCCGACGCAATGTAGAGCATGTTGGGCTACAATAGCGGTATGTGGGCGAGTATTACCCTATTGGAAGTACGCCTCGGAATGCTGTTTATGTATGGCAGCACGACAGGCCGAACTGATGTACAAATTTGCTGTCAGGGTGCGTGGAATAGCCATAACTGTCATACGAAATCGCACCCCAGTCCGTAACTCCAGGTGCAAGTCCATTATATCCACCACACAGACAGGTTGGTTGCAGGCTCCTAACTGGCTTCCTTCTAACCAACACACGGCCATCACTGGCACCGAGGCAGAACCAACTTTCACCAGAAAACACAACGGACCTCCACCGTGCAAAGCAACGAGCTCTCGCTTAACACCATTGAAGTCGATAATGGCGGTGGTTTCGGGTCAATGGAATGCACGCTACAGAGTGTCTGGCACGGAGCTGTGCTTGGAGTAACCGACTTGTAACAGTTCGTTGTGTCACTGTGGGGCGAACTGCTGTTCAAACTGCTGCTGCAGATGCAGTACGATGCGTCGGAGCCATACCCAGAACACGATGATCTTCATTCGCCGTAGTGCCACGTGACATCTGCCTGGTCTATTTGCGACTGGACATTCTCGTGACAACCGTTGTCAGCAGTTAGTTACAGTGGCTACATTCTTGCTAAGTCTTTCTTCATTATCGCAGAAGTAATACGCAGATTCTTATAGTCCTATCTCACGACATCGTTCAAATTCAGTGAGGTGCTGATAATGGTGTCTTTGTCGACTTAAAGCCATTGGTGACTAACATCAACTGACGACGATCAATCTCAAAGGTAATTAACTTTCATGACCGTTACAACTAACCCCATTTTCGTCCTAATACGCAGATTCTTATAGCCCTATCTCACGACATCGTTCAAATTCAGTGAGGTGCTGATAATGGTGTCTTTGTCGCCTTAAAGGCATTGCTGACTAACCTCAACTGACGACGATCAATCTCAAAGGTAATTAACTCTCATGACCGTTACAACAAACCCCATTTTCGTCCTAATAGTGGCCGGCCGATGTGGTTGAGCGGTTCTAGGTTCTTCAGTCTGGAACCGCGCGACCACTACGGTCGCAGGTTCGAATCCTGCCTTGGGCATGGATGTGTGTGATGTCCTTAGGTTAGTTAGGTCTAAGTAGTTCTAAGTTCTAGCGGACTGATGACCTAAGATGTTAAGTCTCGTAGCGCTCAGAGACACTTGACCATTTTTCGTCCTCATAGTGGCGCTACTAGTGCCACTCTTACGCCACTGGTGCGAAATTTGAACAGGCGCCTTTGCCTCAATACTGAAAGGGAAAGCTGCTGGCGATATGCTGATACATATTTACTGAAATTTTGTTTCGTAATTTCTAAGATAGTCTGGAATGACTGATAGTGAATTTATTTTCCGTTGTTGCTATAGTTTTCTTAATTTCTTATATCACATGTTGTTTCGGACATTGAATAGTAACACACACGTCAGTCAGTATTTAAGTGCTTTATGTGCGGTGAGGTAAGTTGCAATACAAGGTCCTGTCATTTAGCACGAGACTCTGGGTAATATGTAACACGGTAACCCTGGTACAATACCCGCAGGCTGGCGACTGTAAGGAGAACCTGGATACCTGATATACGATATATATGGTAGAACTCTTACACGTAGTTTTAGGTGAACGAACACCGTGATAAGATTATTATCTCCCTTTGTTCATACCTGCAAAATACAATCAGTTGACCTACACACTGCGTCTCACAAATATATTAAGCAAAAGACTAGATATACCACGTATGTGATGAGAGAAGTTCCGCATTCGAGATTCAAAGGCTCTTTAGCGGTAACCTAACAAAATAACTTAGGAAGATACCTCCATCTACAACAGATCATCAATTAAATTTGAAGGCTGGATGGTAGGAGGGAGGCACTGGCGGAAAAGAAGTTGTTGTTGTGCGGTGGGTATGGGGAGAGGGAGAAACTGGGTGTCCTGATTGCATACCTCAGTCGGCAGAACACTTGCACTCGAAAGGCACAGATCCCAGTTACCAGTCTCAGTGCAACACACAGATTTATTCCGCCAGGAAGTTTCATATGTAAAATAATTGCTGTTGTTGAACCTTGCCACACTGAAATTAGACGCATGCTGCATCCGGAAGTTGTACTTTTAGCAAGAAATTTACGCTGATTGCATTTAATGATCCTGATGGACGCATATACATATGAGATTTTTGAGTTGATCTTACTTTTTTTCATCTGTGGAAGTGCGCAGCAGAGCATTTTCACGTCAGATCTATGACGTTTACAAGGTCAACAGAAGGAATCGGTGGTTATCTTTTAGGTGCGATATTCAGTTTTTGATGTTGAATGTCTACAATGAAGAGCGAATCAAGCTTCAATTGAAACTAACAGAAATTAGTTGGAATGGTTACTGCGGCAGTTTCTGATAATACGTTAGGTGATGACAACAATAGCGCTTTTTTAGTGTGAGAAGTTCATGGAAACTTTTACGAGCTGCTTGCAATGATAGTCAAGAACGATAGTAATCTAGATCAGGTGTCACACAACGCTAGTGTATCGGCGACGGAAGAAAATACATATTGGAAAATCAACAGTGGGTACCTGAAGTAGTGGATGGTTCAGATGGCTCTGAGCACTATGGGACTTCACATCTGAGGTCATCAGTCCCTTAGAACTTAGAACTACTTAAACCTAACTAGCCTAAGGACACATCCATGCCCAAGACAGGATTCGAACCTGCGACCGTAGCAGTCGCGCGATTCTGCATTGAAGCGCCTAGAACCTCTCGGTCACACGGCCGGCGAAGTAGTGGAAAGGATGTAGTGTGTTACAGTAAGTTACTCACGTTTTTGTGATATCTCTGGTAGAGGAATATGCCATTCTCGCATCCGTTATTCACCCGATTGTTCAAGGGCTCTTGATAGTATTCACAAAGTGAACTGATACGGTACAGTTTCTGTAAATTACCTTCATAGATGAAGAAGGTAAAATTTTAAATTTATATTTCGTAAGGCTGTTGCTGAAAAGATTGTGGGATCGTTCTTCATGAGGCAAAGGACCTGTATATATCCATACAAATCATAACATGTTTAAACACGTTAATCAGAGTATGCGCGTATTGTTGTGTCGGATACTTCGAGAGTCAGGAAGAAGAGAAGTTGAGTTGGCCGGTGGCAGGAATACGAAATGATCTGTACACAACACTTTAAGATCAATTGATAATTTTATTTCTAAAAAGAAAAGAAGCATAATTTAACTTGCTTTCTGTGCTTGCTGCACCACCTGTAAGTAATAATATTACTCGCTACTACAACTTGCAGGACGCAGACTAAGTATCGGCTTCCTATTACTCAGTACTGATGCTCTCGAAGACTGTGACCGAACTGGGGCCGACTAGCGATAGGCGGCTGGTCAGGTCAGCGTTGTCAAGGACGCTGAACTCTGTCTTTCTGGAGGTGGGGCGCCGCCCGTTCTTTCCACTGGAGCACGGGTCAGCGCCTTCTTGATGCCGTTTCGCACTGACAGAAAATGAGAAATCAAGTCTTTGTCGACGGACCTCAACTAACATCTAAATATTCACGCCACGACTGAGGATACCGACCGATACATCTTTCTGTCTCCTGCTACATTTTCGATACTGTTGTTGATACCCTGACATAGAAAACTTAAGTAAATTGCATAGTGATCTCTTTTCTTGATGAAAGGATACTAGACAGTGCAAGTTTTATTTTAGAGAATTGTGAACTACACCCACAGGTCAAGTAGATCGTTATCAGTACTCCCGTAACACATCAATGAATACCATTCGTCCCGTGAATGACATCTAAGGCGAGACAACAGACATGTAACGCGTAACTGGCATAAACAGAAAATATTTGATTGACTCGGTGAAATCTTTCAGCTTACCAGACGGACAAATTAAGTATTTTAGTGCTATAAGGAAACCGATGATGTTCTCATTTCATCGTCATTAGCGTCTACCGTAAGTGAACAAGTGGCGGTGAAATTAATAGCAGACGACAACGCGTTTAACGTACACGTGTTCACTGTAGCACTGTCTGCTGCCTAGAAAGGAGTAAACGGTAATCGGCTGAACACACGACAGCTGATTATAAAACACACAATTATTTCGTGACCGATGTCTTCGCTGCTTGGTCCCTTTGCACGAATCAACCAACCAAACCAAACCAATTATTTCGTACTTGAATGTTCATCACGCGTAGTTGGAATTAATACTCACAGAATACAATTTGTGCGAGAGTCCTTGTTGTGTCTACTTAGTTGTGTCGGTAACAATAAAAGGTAACTCTGCACAATGAAAAGTGTATGACCTTTACTGGTTTCCTGGGAGCTAGAGTTACTACAGAAGGCTCCAGCAGGTATGAATGCCGGTGACGGTCGTTATTTTTCGTGATAGATATTGACCATAGCCTCCCTGTGACACGAGGTAACTACATGACAATCCGAGATGTGCGGCAGTATTGCTGCTTACCACTTTAATACCATACTTTTTATGTGTGTCTCGCTGGAAATGACATTTCTCGTCAGGACAAATATCTACACAATAAGGCCTGATTCATGCTACGTCTTTTTGAGGAACATGGGCCTGAACTGCAGCTGATATACTGATCGCCACATTTGCTCGATATCTAAGCTATCAAGCACATCTGGGATGCCTTCGAGCATCAGCTTACTGTGTTCAAACTTCAAGCATTTGTGTGACGAATTCGTAGATATTAGCTGGGGTTTACGTAGCGATTTCAAGACGACCTATAGCTATTCTGAGTGTCATCGGGAAACCATTATGTTATTGATAGCAGACTGTAATGTTAAAGCCTTGTAAACAGTTATCTTGTAACTTTGCAGTCATCAATCCATCTTCGCCAACATGCTACTAAAACTTCATGCATAATGTTTATTTTAGGTGCTGTGTGGGTCTGTTAATATTTGCAACAAAAGAATGTTGACTCCGTACTATTAGTAAAAGTTTTTCATTAGATGCTGTTAACATACTTGTAACTAGTGAAAAACAAAAACATGTCAATTGTGCTACGATAATTCCGTCAGTGGATTTAACAGTACATTTCGTCATCTCATCCCAGAGTGGTATTTGTCAACTAGCTTGAAGAAATGTTATGTCCATGGTACACGTGTAGCGGAAATGCCGATCAACTGAGACAGGAATATCTACATATTCACGCCAATCACTGACATGAGCGGTTTAATGACACAGTTTTACATTCGGCTGTATTCTGAAATAACTTCAGAGGCGTCTGTTTGTAACAGTTCACGAGTTTTTAAAACTAATACAATAGAAATGAAGGGCAAATAAGCCAAGCTATGATGACATGCCGAATCTACCATGGAGGATATTCTAAAAACTTCCGCACGGCGTATCAGGTAATACCGATGGAACGGAGCCTTGATTATAAAGCGGTAGAAATACATGTTGTGATCGAGACCTGTCGGAGCCCACGGTCGCCGACTATAGTTTTAGTATGGAAAGATGATGAAATTCGCAATTACTGTGCCGATTGTGCACTGCTCAATAAATAACGAGAAATGGGTCTCATTTATAACCATTCTGGAGCAGAACATTTTGCATCGATTTAGTTCTGTCCTTCTTACAGAAATCTCAGAATCACAGTTCACGCCACACTGTTGGGCGAGGAGTCACATTTATGGAGGCTATTACAAACTCCCACAAAAAAAATCATACCTTGAATTTAGGCGATCATGGAGGCCAATGATTCAATACGAAATTTGTACGCCCCTGATACCCGGTCGGTCGTTGAGACAGCTCATTGTTATGAAACGCTGGTCACGTGCAGGCGCGGTGTAGGTCTAGGCGTCTTGTCACGGTCCGCGAGACTCCCTCCGTTGGAGGTTCGAGTCCTCTCTAGGGCATGGGTGTGTGTGTTGTCCTTAGTGTCAGTTTAAGTTAGATTAAATAGTGTGTAAGCCTAGGGACCAATGACCTCAGCAGTTTGGTCCCATAAGATCTAACCACAAATTTTCACGTGTAGGTTCCAGTGCTATGCTGCTTCGCCCTGTTGAAGATCGAAGATTTCCGCACATTTTGTTGCTGTGCTATCGCCATCTCTATTCGACACACATTGACCTATGAACGAGTGAGTGATCGCGGTAGCTTCACCAGGGACACCGCTATGGGCAAGCACATGAATCGGCACCTTACAACAAGGATCAATGGAAAGTGTTAGTTTCGAAGAGTAAAATGAAACTCACTCCAAGTTTCTGTCTTACTGCATGCGGAAGATGTAGTCTTGTTAAACTGAATGAATCTCTTTGAAACATCCTGTGCACCCACTTCTGCCCAGTACGATTTAGAGCCACTTTTCTCCAGGTCGGAACTTATAAAATTTGGTTGGTTGGTTGGTTGGTTTGGGGAAGGAGACCAGACAGCGTGGTCATCGGTCTCATCGGATTACGGAAGGATTGGGAAGGAAGTCGGCCGTGCCCTTTCAGAGGAACCATCCCGGCATTTGCCTGGAGTGATTTAGGGAAATCACGGAAAACCTAAATCAGGATGGCCGGACGCGGGATTGAACCGTCGTCCTCCCGAATGCGAGTCCAGTGTCTAACCACTGCGCCACCCCGCTCGGTATAAAATTTGTTTTTTGCTGTTCCACTAAGATGTTTTAAACTTGCGTTGTGTTTATTGCACCAAATATGGAACTGTCTTCTTCCGTTCAGCTCCTCCGCTTTCCCATTTAATATTCCTTAGCACCATACAATAATTTTGGCGTTACATTTACCGCAGTAATGCTTAAAATTTCGCGCGATTAAACAGATTTGTTTAGTAATGCTTATATTCGTTCCTATGTCCGACAACGGCAAAGCTACAGCCACGCCTCGTACTGCGATACATTCCACGCACGGCCTATAATTCATTAATTTGGCGACAACACCAAGTTCCGTGGAACGCTCGAGTAAGCCAGGGGCTTCACTTTTACGGCGGCCGGTTACTTTCAGAGGCGTTAGCACTAAGCGCTTCTTCACTTTATTAACATCTGCGCTGTGGCGCTAAGTTTTGTAATGCGACGGAAGTGCGCAAGTTTGCGCGGGCCATCGCGCGAGCAGTGAGATCGAACCCAGAGGCGTCGTAAGTGGGAAACCGACGCGCCGCCTAACTTGCTTAACTCGTAATTATTATCGCCGGAGGCATTGCTGCGCGCTGTTTGTCTTTACTGCGGCTGCGTAATCGCGGCTCGCGGTGCCCCTTCAGCGCCAGCTTGTTGCGCGCAACTTTTTAATGGGAATGCGAGTGCCTTTTTGAGTCTAGAAGCGCGCCGACGCTCACAGGACTTCCGACATTTGTGCTGATAACGCCAATGTTTGTTACGCCACGTGCTGTTTACTCTCCGTCATTTTCCTGGTCACTGTCACGCACAGAGTGCAGTGAAAGCAATGGCGAGGTTTACAGTCGTCAGGATGACATTTACATAAGGGAGTAACTTCAAAAGTTCTGCACACTGTATGACATAACTGAAGGAAATAATTTGTTTTACAAAACACCATTACAGGCCTTCAATATAATCTCCATCCTAGCTTATGACAGCTTTCCAACGTTTCGGCAACTTCTCTATTCCGGATAAGGTTTCTTCATTGTCGAGCTGACACCTCACTGGAAGCTGCATCAGTTGTAATAAAGCGTTTTCCACGGAATTGTTCTTTCACCTTGGGAAACAAATCAAAGTCAAAGTCATATCAGGACTATAGGGTGGTTGCCGAAGTATTTCTCATGCACATATGTCGACTGTTTCGCTCACTGGTAGGACAATACGGAGTCTTGCATTATTTTGCAAAATGAGGACACCAACTGCGAGCTTGCCAGGCCTCCTTTGACGAATTTTCGGGTGCAAAACATTTTGTAGAAACAGCATGTAGTACACACTGTCATAGACGTCCCTAGGGCCACTCTATTTGAAGCTATAGGTTCATTCACGTCACACGAAAAGATCATCATCAGTTCCGCCTTTCATTGTTGGTGGCGGAATATTTTCGGTCGTGGAGAGTCAGAACTTCTCCATTGTGACGACTGAGACTTTTGTTCTGGCTCAAAATCTCGTATCCAGGTTTCATCAACTGCAACAATAATTTAAGATATTATTCTCCTTGTGTTTGATAATGTTGGAGCATTTCTCCTGCGGTTCTTTTGCGACCTGTTTCTGCTCGTCACTCAGATCACGCGGAACCCATATGGCAGCAACTTTTACCATCTTTAACTTTTCAATGATACTGTAAACTACACTGAAGCACCAGAGAAACTGGTATAGTCATGGGTATTCAAATGCAGAGTTATGTAAACAGACAGAATACGGCGCTGCGTTCGGCAACGCCTATATAAGACAACATGTGTCTGGCGCATTTGTTTGATCGGCTACTGCTGCTACAATGGCGGGTTACCAAGGTTTAAGTGGCTTTGAACGTGGTGTTACAGTCGCCGTACGAGCGATGGGACACAGATCCCCGAGGTATCGATGAAGTGGAGATTTTCCGTACGACGATTTCACGAGTGTACCATGAATATCAGGAATCCGGTAAAAAATCAATCCTCGGACATCACTGATGCCGGAGAAAGATCCTGCAAGAACTGGACCAACGGCGATTGAAGAGAATCGTTCAACGTGACAGAAGTGCAACCCTTCCACAAATTTTTGCAGATTTCAATGCTGGGCAGTGATCAAGCGTCAGCGTGCGAACCATTCAACGAAACATCATCGATATGGGCTTTCGGAGCCGAAGGCCCAATCGTGTAGTCTTGATGTCTGCACGACATAAATCTTTACGCCTCGCCTGGGTCCATCAATACTGACATTGGACTGCTGGTGACTGGAGACATGTTGCCTGGTCAGACGAGTCTCGTTTCAAATTATATCGAGGGGATGGACGTGTACGGGTATGGAGACAACCTCATGAATCCATGGATCCTGCATGTCAGGAGGAGACTATTCAATTTGGCTCTGTAATGGCGTGGGGCGTGTGCAGTTGGAGTGATATATGACCCCTGATACGTCTAGATACGACTTTGGATCAAATGGCTCTGAGCACTATGGGACTTAACATCTTAGGTCATCAGTCCCCTAGAACTTAGAACTACTTAAACCTAATTAACCTAAGGACATCACACACATCCATGCCCGAGGCAGGATTCGAACCTGCGATACGACTTTGACAGGTGACACGTACGTAAGGTTCCTGTCTGATTACCTACATCCATTCATGTCCATTGTGCATTCCGTCGGACTTGGGCAATTCCAGAAGGGCAATGCGACTCCCTACACGTCCACAATGGCTACGGAGTGGAGTGGCTGCAGGTACACTCTTATGAGTTTAAACACTTTCGCTGGCCACCAAAATCCCCAGAGATGAACATTACTGAGCATATCTTGGATGCCTTGCAACGTGCTGTTCAGAAGAGATCTCCACCCCATCGTACTGTTACGGATTTATGGACAGCCCTACAGGATTTATAGTGCCAGTTCCCTCCAGCACTAATTCAGACATTAGTAGAGTGCATGCCACGTCGTGTTGCGACATTTGTGTGTGCTCTCAGGGTCCCTACACGATATTATGCAGGTGTACCAGTTTCTTTGGCGCATTTCCTCGACCTTCTCTCAAAATGTCGCTAAGAGTAGCCTGAGACGTGTAGTCTGTTGCAGTTGATGGCCTTCCAGTTCTTGGGTTCTCCTCATTGCTTACGCGATCTTCACGGAACATCAATGACACTTTGCTACGATCCACTACACTATTTTCGCACACCTCTCTCAAAGTGTTGTAATTTCCGTTGGCTTCTTTCCACGATGAAATTCGATTTTCACGCAGGAACTCTGATCACTATGTGTAGTCCGACCTGACTCGGTTACAGCTTCAGTTTTAAAACTGAATTACTCACAACACAGCCACGGTTACCAGCAAACACATAGCCACGCACAAAGTCACGCTGTCAACTGACACGAATTTTAACATGATCACGCCATCAGTAACGGTCGCTCATGCGCGGTGTGAACAACTTTTGGTGTGGCCTTCGTATTTCCCGGAAAAAAGATAATTCTTGCTAAAGTGAATGAAGACTGCTCCTGAGCCTATACACTGCTGTCCATGAAAACTTCAGCACAACTAAGAATAACAGTTAACGACATGTCACTTCGTGAGCGTAAATATTATAGCGTGAATAATAAATTAGCAAATTTATATGTGATTTTGGGGTGTACGGGTTGCGAAAGCTACTACAGAGAGCTGCCATCTCTGGCAGCAGTAATGGCTCAAACTCGGCTAGACATCGAGACGAACTCAATTTGGATGAAAGATACAGATATTTCATACGATGCCTTGGGGCAGAGCTCGTCAGTCGTAGTGGCTGGCAAGTGTTGGCGTGTTAGTATCTTGGCACCGTGTGACGAGACGTTTACAGTGGGTGAAAGATATGAAGAGCATGCTGTCCACGGCACCAGTCAACCATCCTCTCTTGAGGTAGTCCACGATTATTTGGACTGCATGTGGTCTTGCGTAATCATGTTGTAAGATTAAGTTATGGAGATCTCGTAGATAATGCACAGTAGTGGAAGCAGGGGAAGCAACTGAAGTACTGTTTCAGTAACAATACCTGTAGCAATATATTACGTAATTATAATGACACGGTTAGTCAACAGTATCTACGAAGGATGTTCAGTAAGTAAAGCAACCCTTTTTTTCACAGCCAGTTTCGACCGAAAAACGCAAAATTTGCTGTGGAACATTTTGAAATATTCCCGCTTCAGTCCCTTTAGAGTCATGACGTTCCGATAGGTCTCGGTGCTAAACGCAGCCTTCAAAATGGCATCTGTAACGGAGGTGCGTTCCATGAAGAGAACTGCCTTTGAGTTTATTTTGGCAGAAAACCGGATTAGTGGGCCTTTGCAGAGTGAGTCGTTGGGCGAGATGGTTGTCACGATCGCAACAAGGTCGCGACAACCTGTCCGATCTCCCGCGCTCGGCCGGCCGTGCCCTGCAGCTTGGATCTCGCACCTTCCGCTTCCATCTGTTTGGCCCAATGAAGGATGCACTCCGCGGGAAGCAGTAAGTGGATGATGGATAGGTTATTGATGCAGAAAGACGTTGGCTCCTACGTCGACCTGTGGAGTTGTACCATGCTAAAATACAGGTCCTCCCAGTAAGGTGGCGTAGGGCCCTCGAACTGAACGGAGATTACTTTAATAAATGGGTTTTGTATCCAAAAGAGTGGGGAATAATATGATGTACTGAAGACCTGAATGAGACCAACCTGTTTTCAGAAAAAAGTGTTTCATTACATATTGAACGCCCTTCGTAGATAAAAACCGTTACATTTCTTCGAAACGTATAGAACGCTATTGCAGAGGAAACGGAAAAAGCATGCGAAGTTCAGAAGAACGCGAAATCCCGAAGATTGGCTAAAATTTACAGACGCGCGAAATTTGGCACGGACTTCAATGCGAGATGCCTTTAATAGGTTCCACAACGAAACATTGTCTCGAAATTTGGTAGAAAATCCGAAGAAATTCTGGTCGTATGTAAAGTACACAAGCGGCAAGACACAGTCGGTACCTTCGCTGCGCAGTGCCGATGGTACTGTTACCGACGACTGTGCCGCTAAAGCGGAGTTATTGAACGCAGTTTTCCGAATTTCCTTCACCAGGGAAGACGAATGGAATAGTCCAGAATTTGAAACGCGAACAGCTGCTAGCATGAGTTTCTTAGAAGTAGATACCTTAGGGGTTGCGAAGCAACTCAAATCGCTTGATACGGGCAATTCTTCAGGTCCAGATTGTATACCGATTAGGTTCCTTTCAGATTACGCTGATACAATAGTTCCCTACTTAGCAATCATATACAACCGCTCGCTCACCGATAGATCTATACCTACAGTTTGGAAAATTGTGCAGGTCGCACCAGTGTTTAAGAAGGGTAGTAGGAGTAATCCATCGAACTACAGACCTATATCATTCACGTCGGTTTGCAGTTGGGTTTTGGAGCATATGCTGTATTCAGACATTATGAATCAGCTCGAAGGAAACGATCTATTGATACGTAATCAGCATGGTTTCAGAAAACATCGTTCTTGTGCAACGCAGTTAGCTCTTTATTCGCACGAAGTAATAGCCGCTATCGACAGGGGATCTCAAGTTGATTCCGTATTTCTAGATTTCCGGAAAGCTTTTGACACCGTTCCTCACAAGCGACTTCTAATCAAGCTGCGGGCCTATGGGGTATCGTCTCAGTTGAGCGACTGGATTCGTGATTTCCTGTCAGGAAGGTCGCAGTTCGTAGTAATAGACGGCAAATCTTCGAGTAAAACTGAAGTAATATCAAGTGTTCCCCAGGGAAGCGTCCCGGGACCTCTGCTGTTCCTGATCTATATAAATGACCTGGGTGACAATCTGAGCAGTTCTCTTAGGTTGTTTGCAGATAATGCTGTAATTTACCGTCTAGTTAGGTCATCCAAAGACCAGTATCAGTTGCAAAGCGATTTAGGAAAGATTGCTGTATGGTGTGGCAGGTGGCAGTTGACGCTAAATAACGAAAAGTGTGAGGTTATCTACATGAGTTCCAAAAGAAATCCGTTGGAATTAGATTACTCGATAAATAGTACAATTCTCAAGGCTGTCAATTCAACTAAATACCTGGGTGTTAAAATTACGAACAACTTCAGTTGGAAAGACCACATAGATAATATTGTGGGGAAGGCGAGCCAAAGGTTGCGTTTCATTGGCAGGACACTTAGAAGATGCAACAAGTCCTCTAAAAAGACAGCTTACACTATATTCGTTCATCCTCTGTTAGTATATTGCTGCGCGGTGTGGGATCCTTACCAGGTGGGATTGACGGAGGATATCGAAAGGGTGCAAAAAAGGACAGCTCGTTTTGTATTATCACGTAATAGGGGAGAGAGTGTGGCAGATATGATACGCGAGTAGGGATGGAAGTCATTAAAGCAAAGACGTTTTTCGTCGCGGCGGGATCTATTTACGAAATTTCAGTCACCAACTTTCTCTTCCGAATGCGAAATATTTTGTTGAACCCAACCTATGTAGGTAGGAATGATCATCAAAATAAAATAAGAGAAATTAGAGCTCGAACAGAAAGGATTAGGAGTTCGTTTTTCCCGCGCGCTGTTCGGGAGTGTAATGGTAGAGAGATAGTATGATTGTGGTTCGATGAACCCTCTGCCAAGCACTTAAATGTGAATTGCAGAGTAATCATGTAGATGTAGATGTTGATGAACTGACACTTTCACTACATTATATTATTGACAGCTTAACTTAGTAGTGCGAAAGTTGCGCGAGCAGATCTTTTGGTGCTATTAGTCCATCTCCTCCTTATGACCGCACTCTCCATCTTCTCCACCCTCTTTCTCCGTCCAGTTCCTCTGCCCCAATCTGTGTCGATCTCTTCCCTGCCCCTCTCCCTGTCCATTTCCTCCTCCCCCCGCCACACACTTTCCACTTCCTTCGCCTCCTCCACCTCCCACTCTCTGTCGATCTCCTCCTCCCCCTCTCTCTGTCGACCTCATTCTCCCACCTTCTCTCCACGTAATCACTCTCGCCCAAATACTAGTCCGATGGTTCTTATTCCGCGGGTATTTCTTCCTAAATCGTAACTAATACGTGTACTAAATGTGGTTTAAATCTTTAAAAGGGTTAGGATGAGCTTTTTATCTACGGCTTTGCCCGCTTACGCCTATCTCAAATATATTTTCACATGTATTTAACATATTTCACTCTTATTTTTACACATATTTCACCAGTATCTGTAGCGAATTTCACCCTGCAGTTTCATTTTCATGCAGCTCAATGTTTATAACGTCGAACCTCCTGGACTATATGTCGTCCAATGATGTTATTTGCTGGTACACTCGGCGTTATATGTGAATACTATCTGCAAAAATGTGTCGTGAATACAGTTAGTGGTGAGCAAATAATGAATTAAAACGTTACGCTTCATGCGCCTGTTTCACTGCATGAACAGCGAAAATGTTGTATACGAGAAAGCTTTTTCTTCTCATCGTTTTGTGTGTATTGTCAACGAGGAAAGGTTTCATATTACGTGTAAAGTTTGTCGGAAGTCACAAAGTGCTCTCATTTTGAAATAATGGATGAATGAAATATGGGTATTTGCGCGTCGTGGAATATACCACTACCCATTTGATACGTAGGTGTATACAAGGCAGCCTCTGTGTTAATTCAGAGTACAACCTACCCTATCCCAAATTTCTTCCAAATCCATCTAGCCGTTTCAGGAATAACAAACATACTAAATTACACACGCAGACCCACTCACCAACTATCGTATATATAATATGTACAAGATGCCTACATGTATTATAAAAGAGCTTTTGTCCAAACCGTTTCTCTTGCATTCTTTCTCCAAAAAATGTGTGTGAAATCTTATGGGACTTGACTGCTAAGGTCATCAGTCTCTAAGCTTACACACAACTTAACCCAAATTATCCTAAGGACTGAAACGTCCCCTTTGTACAATTATACACGACTGTCCTTAAACTGACACACAATATTTTGTTAGCGCAACGCAATCTGACTTTCAAAATTCCCTACAAAAGAATGGCCCTGACTAACATTAAACTATACCTTTCACAAATCACTTACCTCACAAAAATCTTCGCTGCTCAAGCTACTGCAATACAGCGAGCGCCACTACTGCCAGCTAAATAAAAGATTCAAACTATGGAAGGCACTAACTACTGATAGGGATAGTTAGCAAATGAAAGATATTAATAGAGAACAAACAATGTATTTACCTTGATATCATCATATATAAATATAGCAGTTCATGACAAATTTCAAAACTCCGCCATCTCTCTCCCCACATCCACCACTGCTGGCGGCTCACCTCCAACTGCGCAACGCTACGCGCTGTTCACATCCAGCTGCCGCTGCCCAACACTACAATGGCAGACAACAATGCAAACTAGCCACAGACTGCACACAGCACAGCCAGTGATTTTCATATTGAGCGCTACGTAACGTTGCCAATAAGAAAATATAAACAGCCTACTTACATAGCCCCTATGCTCCCCACAAAAAATTTTACAAATTGGATTGGGCAGTGGCCAATACAGATTTAAAAAAATTTTTCATAATTACAATAAAAAGGAAATCAAATGCACACACTTATTGATACAATGTTGGTCAAAAGCTAAAAATTTCTCACAGTCCATAAAGACAGTCCACATTGTTCATCACAGTAAAAATGCAGAGTTTTTCTCAAAGTCTGAGCAGTAGAAGAAAATGCACACGGAAGTAGTGGATTTCCATGCAGTCTTGAAGAAGTAGTGTTGTCCTTCCAACGGAAAAACAGTGCTGACTCGACATGCAGACAGGTAATGGGCCACAACAGAGTAAACCCACAGCAGAGTCAGTCGACGTTTTGAAGAATATTGGTAGTTAGGTCATCACAGAGCAGACCCACTGTAGTCCTGGTAGAGATTACGGTACTGGTGGGCCACCAGAGGTGCAGACCCACTGCAGTCCTTGTAGCAATTGGTGGGCCATCAAAGATGCAGACCCACTGTAGTCCTGGTAGAGACGGCCAGCAGCCATCTGTTGCAAATGTGCAGGTGCACAATCACCATCGAAGAGTCTTGCGGACAATATAGCAAGTCCATAAACCACCACTTGTGCACTCACAAAGATTCTGGAATTGTCCTTAGAACCAGCAATGCTGTTATCCAGTCCCTTGCTGAATTATTAACACACCTGCAAACACTAACAGTCCCTACTTCACACATATTGTCCATATACTATGACCAACAGAAACGTGTGCAGTGAAATGTAACTTAATTTGAAGAACTGGTGTCTGTACAATTATAAATTTACAACATGAAAATACAATTACAAAGGTACAAAATACATCATTAAAGAACATAACAATACAGATAACATTTGTAGTAACACAGGCTTTACAAAAGAATCGAAATAACATATACATCAGTGTTACAGGAATTATGACATGAGTGCATACATAAAAGATCAGAGTAACTTTCGAAACATCAACTTCACACATGAGCATTAAACAGAACAGAATTAATAATATCTAACATCTTTACAAAGTAAATAACATATTATTAATGCCAATTATATTCGAGGATAACAGTATTCCTCATCATAGTGAATGTAGCTTAATATTAAAAGATAAAAAAAATTCTATGAAATTACACAGAGACAGGAAGAAAACAAATACACAAGGGTACACAAACACATAGTGGGATAACACCAATAGGAAAGGACAGGGTTCGTTTTCAGTGTAACATGTGGTACTGCAGTCCAACCCAAAACTTCATATATCTTTCCTCTTATTTCATCCTTTGTTTCCACCAAAAAAATTCTATCTAAGCATGCTTTCTGTATTTATATGTTCACACATTTCTTACCTCAACATTTATTTCCAAGAAAATCCTACCTAAACCTGTTTTCTCAATGCATTTCTTCCAATTCATCGCAACTCATTCTCTTAGAGGCTACCCCCTCTTAAGCTAACTTAAATCTACTGAGCTCAGATGCTAAACTAAGGGACGAGGCAATGCAGCAGCACAAAATAAGTAACACAAACAGCAATGACCAAAAAATTGGAAAATTGCAAAGCAAGCTACAGTAAATCTAAATTACCAAGCAATGCAACATTACAACTAATATGAGCCAATGTGCAGCAACAAAAAAATTAATCTGGCTTAGCAGAGTAACACAAATTAAAGTTCAGTAGCACTATGCCTGGCAAACAGCAGCTTATATCTAAACATGACATAGCTCAAGCAGAAAAAATATTACAGTAAAAACAACAATGCAGATAAGGGAAATGTATAATCACATCTTAATGTCTATGTAATTAAAGTGGTGCACCACAACAACTTATTGTAAAAAGAAATATTACCATGTACTTGAAAAGAAAATTATGTGTTACTGTTACTAGTTCCTTCTTATTGTACTTTCCTTTCCAAGTGCTCCTTTTTTAAAGAATGTGGATCATAAAATAATTATTTAATAGATCTGTTGACAGAAAGTGTTCACATTAGCAAATGCATTTCATTTTACAAAAGCAATGCTGCAACACAGCTGGAAACCAGATATCAAATGAAATAAGCAACTATGAAAAGCAATGCATAAAAATATCATTCAGTAGTCATGTGACATTTCATAAGTTAGTAGAAATTCTCTCAACTCTCATAGAAAGACGCTTGTCATAATCAGATGTGCAGATGTAAAAATATTTCTTGTCATTTTATTAGGCATTTCAGTAAATATCATAAATTACGAGCTCCACAGTATGCTTTCAACAAGGAAATGTCAGTAGCATGGACAATGGCCTCCCCCCTTTTTTTTTCTACCTGTGCCGCTGAAAGGCTAATGGCTTTTTTTTTTTTTTTTTTCCAGGCGGCTGTCGCCCAGGTGGGTGCCCGCGACGCATTACGCGCAGGTGGTCACTTAACTTTCTTACGGAAATATTTACGACAGCAGTTTCCGCTACAGTGACAGTCTCACATAAAAATATTTCACATGTCAAGAATTAGCGTTGCAAATCTGTAGAAACAAAATCCTATAAATATAAGTGTCCAAAAAAAATTTTCGCCGGCATTGTGATACATTCACGCATTTACACACATTTCATAACTCTTAAAGTACGATTCTTGGTTTCCAACATCCTGTTTCACAAGTCAAGAGTCCCTACCCACTATTCATTACTCCTTACCTTATTACACATATACGTATCCATCGACACTCGTCAATATTTCGTCATTATAAATATGAAGCATAGTCAAATAACTCATATAGCCTCAGCCTATTAATCATAAACATACCTCAGCAGCATAATACACATCGTCGTCGTAAAAATAACATCATAACACCTCAGTCAAATCTCAAAATCGTCGTAGCTTTCTGCAATAATTTCAAACCCTAAAAAAATATTCTCTGCTCATTTCAATAATGTCATCTACCTCAAACGTACTTTAAAATCATGCTCCCTTACCAAATATATCATTCAAAGCTCTCATAGTATCACAATGGTTCCGAGAAAATATGAACATTTCACAAAGTACAGACAAAATACAATTTCATAAGTGTGAAGTTATCCAACTGTGTAATTGCGTAAACATATGTCACTGATGTAATAAAAAAAAGTTTAGATAGCTGTGTAATTTGTGTGTTAGAGAAATATGGTACCGATGTGTAAAGTTGTATAAGCAAATACCATATTAGCTAGGGTTCCTTGTGGTTGCCACACACATGGTACACAAAGTAAGCGTGTACCCCCCTGAGGATTAATGTAATTATACCCTCAGGTGTTACAGATTACAGCAATGAAATGAAATGTATCACTGAAAACCTTTGTATCATTGTACTTAAAATATCTTTAAAAATAAATGTTTTAAGTACAAAATTAATCACTCAAATGCGTGTCCTGTAGCGCTAAATGTGCGTCTTGCTGTAAGATAATTCTGTGGAAGTGTCGTACTTATCGTCCTCCGAAAGCTAAGTTCTGCAGAAGTCAATGTACTTACCTCATGATAAACAAAAGTGAAATGCTTTGCGTATAAATGTCTTAGTTATTACGCTTATTGCCATGATGAAGAAAGTACTGTACAGTAACGTATTGTTGTGCCACGAAAAAGGCTGTCTCATTGTTGCTATACCACAAAAGTTACTACTAAAACATGTTTTTCTTTCCAGAAGAATTCAGAAAACTGTGCAGATATAAAACAGATACACCGCAAAAGCAACATTGTAAATTGTCACTCATTAGTAGCATCGTTATAAAAATCGTGTAGCTGTCACATAAACTAACCTCTGTGTCATCTGGTATCTCTCAGAAAGCACTTTAAATTCAGAATGTATTTTCAAATAAACCAAAATGTTGCATTAAAATCTCATTAGCAGTACTGGTAAATGTTCTAAGTATGTGAGCCTTATAGTCGTTACGTAATCGTGCAACAAACAAGCAAGAATGTACACACACAATAACACTGTGACGTCTGTTCACTATAACAATGCATTCGTCATTTCTGTTTAAATAAGTTCTCTTGGTTCTTGATTGGATATTTAACTTCAAACATTGTTGCATGTTAACAGATTCTAAGTCTGACAAAGCATATTAGTAATGTGAAGCAAAAAATTTTATGACAAAGACTAAGTTAAAAAGCAGATTATCTTTCAATAAACGGTTTTACATGTGAAATGTGGTGTAAACCTTTTACTCTTCAAAGTACTCAGAATTTCAGCTTGAACGCAATTATCATGCAGTATACGTCGGTAAAGAATACTGGAATTTTTCACAGGGTTAGCGTCAATGTTATTTTTCTCTGAGCCAGCCGGCGCACGTGGGTGCCTGCGGCGCGAGTCATTGTCTGTCTCTTTGTTGCCGCGCGTTGTTATTGGGATTAGGAGACCTAACTTCTACAAATTCACCGTGACGAGAGGGCCCTGCTCTGTTTGAATCCCGCCAGTTCTGATGCAATTCAGGTCTGTCGTTACGATCATATCGTCTGTCGTCATGTCGGTAGATTCCATAGTTTCTTTCTTGTCGGTCACATGGTGGAGAATTTCTCCTTGAATCGTAACTGCGCGCTGATCTGTTGCGTCTAAAGTTATTCTGTCTCCCTTGATAGTATTTATTTTGGTTCCCATATTGTCTGTTTCTCTTATTGTCTCTGTGATAGTCATTACCACGGAGAGGTGATCTTTCCCTGTAGTTATTACTGCTCTGCCAACGGTTGTCATACGGGTGGTGTCTGTTTTGGTCACGATTTGTGTTGTGATAATAGCCTTGTCGCGTCCAGTTATCATTTCTGTCGTCACGGAATTGTGACGGATGTGACCTGTAGTGATTGTTTTCCTGTTTTCGCATCTCGCGACGGTATGTGTCAATTTCCAGTTCTTGTAACAGTCCCTGAAATGCTTCAATGTCGTCTTTGCAACGTCCTGCTAAAATAATATGTCGTAAATGTTCAGGCAATTTGAGTAAGCAAATGCGGATGAGTTCTGAGGGGCTGTATGGGTTTGAAAGATATTGATTCTTATGCAACATGTCTTCAAAATATTTGACAAGACTGGAAAATTCAGATTGTTCAAAGTGTTTCATCATCATGATGCTATGTTTTACGCGGTCTTGTGTAGCTTGAGACCAATATGCTGAGAGGAAGGCATGGTAAAACTCTCCTTCACTGTGGCAATCGTGAATTACCGATCGCATTCTTACAGCTGGTTCATTCTCTAAGTAGCCACACATAAATTCTAATCTGTGTTCCAACGACCAGTTGGGAGGAAAACAATGAGAGAATTGATGGAGCCATGCTTGTGGATGAATGTCGTTGCCAGAATTCTTAAATGTTTTGAATTTACGTGTAGTAATGAACAGCTTATAGTCAAAATCATCATGTCGGCGAGTCGCATATCGGTCATTGTTAGGTCGTGTCGGCCGTTCCGTCTCAAAATTCGGAGCACATTGCCAATTTCTTTCATAACTTCCGAAATGCCCTGTGTTATTATTTTGCGGCTTTTCCGTATTTCTAAGTCCTTCTTCCCGTGTTGGAGCGCGAGTGTCCTCTGAAATACGTAATTCTTGTATTACCTGTGTCAGCTGATCTTGTACTTCCCGGATTTCTCTTTGGTGTTGTGTATTAATTTGATTCTGATTTTGTTTGAATTTCCTAATTTGTTCGTACTCTTCTGTGTCATTAAAGACTACCGGTCTTGCGTCAATCAGATTATCATCTACCTTCGTAGATAAATTAGCGAACTGATCCAAAAGTTCGGCTACTTTCTCCGATAGTGTACTTATTTCCTCAGTATGTTTTTCTGAACCAAGTTTCAGAGTATCTACTGTGTCCTTAAAGTTTTCCTGAGTTTTTGCAAGTTGCGTAACCGAATCGGTAGATGCAACTGAGTCAAATTTAGCTTGCAAGGTCTCATGATTTTCATGAACAATAATTTGCAGTTCTTTTATGGCTGCTTCGTGATTCTGTAATGCATTTTCATGCCGCGAAAAAATAGGTTGAAAATGCTCACAAATTTGAGTTTTTACGTCATTACAGACTTTTTGACATTTCGATTCAATGTTATGTAACTCAGTAGTTAAATCTTCACGCGTTTGTTCAAGAGTTTGTTCCAATGAGTCTAACTTTTGAAGCTGTTGCTGTGTTTGTCTCTGATTTTGTTCCATTGTGTCTAACTATTTGAGATTTTGTTCCACTGTGTCTAACTGTTGCTGTGTTTGTCTCTGGTGTTGTTCCATTGTGTCTAACTTTTTGAGATTTTGTTCCACTGTGTCTAACTGTTGCTGTGTTTGTCTCTGGTGTTGTTCCATTGTGTCTAACTTTTCAAGCTTTTGTCCCATTTGTTGCATTAATTGTAATAACAATGCACTGGTGTCTGAAACATGTTCCTCAGTGCTTTTCGGCAGTGAAGTTGCACCGGCAACATTCACATTTTGACAAGCAGAAAATGTGTCTTGACTTATTTGAGAAAACGGTGAGGATCCAAAACCTGAATCTACAGTATTTTTGAGATCGTGTCGTGTCATTTCGGCTTCCTGAGGCGAGCTATTGCCGAACGATCGATCGATAATGCTTCCCTCTTCACTAATTGTTTCACTGTCCACGCCATTGTTTGACGCCCGCTCCATTTCCCTGTGCACAGTTACCAAATTACTACTTTGAACATTAGTAAATTCATTACTCGGCGGCGCTGATAAGCTACGCTCGTCGTCACTATTATTTCTCAGTTTGGTTTGGAGCCTAGTGTTACGTTTTTCACACGCCATAATTGTCACAATATTTCACACGATAACACAGAAAAGCACAATTTGGAGAGCAAAATAAAATAACATAGCAATGGAAATAATGTCTACTTAATTGCCAGCGCAGCTGCGAAATACTTGGTGCAAATCTACATGCATGCCACAACTGTTTTACTGTACAACAATGAAAAACTACAACTACAAAGGAGATTCTCTCTACAATTACGCGCTAGCAATAAACAAAAGCTACACTAAATACACAAACTACAAGAAAAAAATCAGAAGATTCCAGTGAGGTATCCTAGGCTAAGGGTCGACATATGAAACGTCCCCTTTGTACAATTATACACGATTGTCCTTAAACTGACACACAATATTTTGTTAGCGCAACGCAATCTGACTTTCAAAATTCCCTACAAAAGAATGGCCCTGACTAACATTAAACTATACCTTTCACAAATCACTTACCTCACAAAAATCTTCGCTGCTCAAGCTACTGCAATACAGCGAGCGCCACTACTGCCAGCTAAATAAAAGATTCAAACTATGGAAGGCACTAACTACTGATAGGGATAGTTAGCAAATGAAAGATATTAATAGAGAACAAACAATGTATTTACCTTGATATCATCATATATAAATATAGCAGTTCATGACAAATTTCAAAACTCCGCCATCTCTCTCCCCACATCCACCACTGCTGGCGGCTCACCTCCAACTGCGCAACGCTACGCGCTGTTCACATCCAGCTGCCGCTGCCCAACACTACAATGGCAGACAACAATGCAAACTAGCCACAGACTGCACACAGCACAGCCAGTGATTTTCATATTGAGCGCTACGTAACGTTGCCAATAAGAAAATATAAACAGCCTACTTTCATAGAGAAAACATAAACAGCCTACTTACAGGACAAACACACACACCCATGCCCGTGGGAGGACTCGAACCTCCGCCGGGACCAGCCGCACGGTCTATTACTGCAGCGCCTAGACTGCTCGACTAATCCCCCGTGGCATTCTTTCTCAGAAAAAAATGAAATAACTGAAAAGGAGCGGCCAACACGAGAGCTACTGAACATCTTTTGACAGACCAGTAAACTCTCTAGCCGTCTCCAGTGTAATATTTATACCATGTGATGGGTTACCCCGGCAGCGGTAATCCAATTTTTCTTCTTTTTTTTGCCGGCATTGACTGTTGTTTGGAAAGGATAGAAATATTTTTTGGACGTAAACTGGGTATATGTATTTTAGAAATTTAGGGAAGTCGATAATCAAGCACGAACTGTCTTTTACCCATCAACGGTCGTCTCCAGTTACAGTTCCTTTTGAAGGCAAATAGAATAGAAATTGCCCATTATGACGAACTTATGAATGAAAAGGCTTATTAGTGCAGTGTGTTTTCTGTGAAAACAAGATTTGTCCTTCCGGGGACACAATGAAACCGCAAATTCTACTAACCAGGGAAATTACGAGGAAATATTGAAGTACATGGCAGATAACCGTCATGGTAGACGAAATTTCAAATAAAGCTGTTTTCTATTGGCATTCGTCATGTATATGAAGGAGAGATAAAGGGAAGATTCTTGGGGTTCTGTGATGTAGGTATTGACAAACATCCAGAAGTTATTGCCAAACGTATTCGGAACTTCTTATCAGACTTCGATCGTAATGAGAGGGCTGCGACTAAGGCGGGAAATATGACCGGGCTTCAAGCATTACTCAAAGTTACACAGCCTGAAGCCATATTTGTCCACTGTTATGTTTACATACTAAAATTCGTTTTCCCTTCAAACGCCAGCCAAATGTCGTAGCGTAAAACATTTTTTAGATCGGTAAATTGACCTCCAGTTGCCTTTAAAGATCTTTTAAACGTGTTAAATTATTCGATAAATTTTTGCAACGTCGTCTTCCATACGTCTATCCAACACGATGCAGTTACTCGTCAATACCTAAACACTGTGTCCAGGGACCAGGACAAAACTTCGCTATATGTGTAGTGCTGTGCTAGAATATCAACAAAATATTAAGATATTATAGCGCAAATTAATGAGATCTTTACACTTATAGAAAATTTCAATTTTTTTTCCTCTGGAAAATATTCATCGAAATATTCACCTTCACCGATGTGCTCTACAACATCCTTCTGAACCAAGCAAATAATATTTTGTACTGTGAACAGAAATTCCAGAACTCGCAGCTCCGTAACCACGTTAAGTGACGACTGTGAACAAGTTTTCTAAGGAACTCTCTCAAGTAGGAGAAACTTTTCAAAGGAAAAATATCAACTACAGACGCATCTGTTGCACAGTGACTGATAGTTACTTCGATGTAAGATTTCAAGATTAATCAAAACAGAAGTAATACAAACAAACTTTTCCTTTCTTATGATAACGCAAGGCCTCTCAAAAGTCTGCGCACCCGAGAGCAGCTCACAAAAGTTTACTGGACTGTTCTTCCTGCCGGCCGATGTGATCAAGTTGCTTTAGGCACTTCAGTCTGGAACAGCGCGACCGCTACGGTCGCAGGTTCGAATCCTGCCTCTGGCATGGATGTGTGTGATGTCCTTAGGTTAGTTAGGTTTAAGTACTTCTAAGTTCTACGGGACTGATGACCTCAGATGTTAAGTCCCATAGCACTCAGAGCCAAAGAAAAAGCCCCAAATGTTTTTCCTGATCCACCCTACAGCCTGGAACTCGCCACTTCCGACCTCCATCTGTCTGGCCCAGTGGACAATGTACTTCGTGGGAAGAAGTACGTGGATGGTGGGGAGGTTACTTATGCACCAAGACTTTGGCTCAGACTTACGACCACCAGGGTGGTACCGTGCACGAATTGAGGCCCTCCCACCGCAAGAAACTGCACAACCAGCAATCTTAACAAATGAGGAACGTGACGGTTTATGGCCAGAATACCGTCTATACAAATCACAGGTGATCTTGATGAGTACCCAGTAATCACGACATGTGCTGAGCCGCTATAACGATGACGTATGCAGTGTGCAATGGTCTTTTCCCCCATAGCCTCCTCACATGGATATATACATTGTGAAGCTGTATGCAGAACCTTGACTCGCCTGAAAAGACGGCGTAGTGACACTTGCACGCAATGTTGACGTTGGACGTACAGGGTGCACCCATCGGCAGGTGGTCGCTCATGTCGGCACCAATGATGTGTGTCGCTATGGATCGGAGGATATCGTCTCTGGCTTCCGGCGGCTATCTGATTTGGTAAAGACTGCCGGTCTCGCTAGCGGGATGAAAGCAGAGCTCACCATCTGGAGCATCGTCGACAGGATTGACTGCGGACCTTTGGTACAGAGCCGAGTGGAGGGTCTGAATCAGAGGCTGAGATGGTTCTGCGACCGTGTGAGCTGCAGATTCCTCGACTTGCGCCATAGGGTGGTGCGGTTTCCGGTTCCGCTGGATAGGTCAGGAGTCCACTACACTTAGCAGGCGGCTACACGGGTAGCAGGGGTTGTGTGGCGTGGACTGGGTGGTTTTTTTGGTTAGATGGCCTCGGGCAAGTACAGAAAGGGCAACAGCCTCAAAGGGTGCGGGGCAAAGTCAGGACATGCGGGGACCAAGCAGCAATCGTATTGTAATTGTAAACTGTCGAAGCTGCGTTGGTCAAGTACCGGAACTTCAAGCGCTTATAGAAAACACCGAAGCTGGAATCGTTATAGGTACGGAAAGCTGGCTGAAGCCATAGATAAATTCTGACGAAATTTTTACAAAGGCACAGACGGTGTTCAGAAAGGATAGATTACATGCAACCAGTGGTGACGCGTTTGTCGCTGTAAGTAGTAGTTTATCCTGTAGTGAAATAGAATTGGATAGTTCCTGTGAATTATTATGGATGGAGGTTATACTCAACAACCGGGCCAGGTTAATAATTGGCTCCTTTTACCGACCTCCTGACTCAGCAGCATTAGTGGCAGAACAACTGAGAGAAAATCTGGATTACATTTCACATAAACTTCCTCAGCATGTTATAGTCTTAGGTGGAGATTTCAATTTACCAGATATAGACTGGGACACTCAGATGTTTAGGACGGGTGGTAGGAACAGACATTATACTGAGTGCACTATCCGAAAATTACCTCGAGCAATTAAACAGAGAACCGGCTCATGGAGATAACATCTTGCACCTACTGATAGCAAACAGACCCGAACTTTTCGACTCTGTAAGCGTAGAACAGGGAATCAGTGATCATAAGGCCGTTGCAGCATCCCTGAATATTGAAGTAAATAGGAATATAAAAAAAGGAAGGAAGGTTTATCTCTCTAGCAAGAGTAATAGGAGGCATATTTCATACTACCTAATAGATCAAAAAGAAAATTTCTGTTCCGACACGGACAATGTTGAGTGTTTATGGAAAAAGTTCAAGGCAATCGTAAAATGCGTTTTAGACAGGTACGTGCCGAGTAAAACTGTGAGAGATGGGGAAAACCCACCGTGGTTCAACAACAAAATTAGGAAACTACTGCGAAAGCAAAGAGAAATTCACTGAAAATTTAAACGCAGCCAAAACCTCTCAGACAAGCAAAAGCTAAACGATGTCAAAGTTTGCGTGAGGAGGGCTATGCGTGAAGCATTCAGCGAATTCGAAAATTAAATTCTATGTACCGACTGGACAGAAAATCCTGAGAAGATCTGGTCCACTCATCTACACGGACAGCGACGTCTGGAGTAGAATGGACTGCCAACACAGCGACTGTAACTATAGGTTCCTTTGACACGCTATAGAGGAAGGCTTATTGACAATGGGACGTCTACATCTACATCTACATTTATAGTCCACAAGCCACCCAACGGTGTGTGGCGGAGGGCACTTTACGTGCCACTGTCATTACCTCCCTTTCCTGTTCCAGTCGCGTATGTTTCACGGGAAAAACGACTGCCGGAAAGTCTCCGTGCGCGCTCGAATCTCTCTAATTTTACAATCGTGATCTCCTCGGGAGGTATAAGTAGGGGGAAGCAATATATTTGATGCCTCATCCAGAAACGCACCCTCTCGAAACCTGGACTGCAATCCACACCGCGATGCTGAGCGCCTCTCTTGCAGAGTCTGCCACTTGAGTTTATTAAACATCTCCGTAACGCTATCACGCTTACCAAATGACCCGGTGACGAAATGCGCCGCTCTTCTTTGGATCTTCTCTATCTCCACTGTCAACCCGACGTGGTACGTATCCCACACTGATGAGCAATACTGAAGTATAGGTCGAACGAGTGTTTTGTAAGCCACCTCCTTTGGTGATGGATTACATTTTCTAAGGACTCTCCCAATGAATCTCAACCTGGCACCCGCCTTACCAACAATTAATTTCATATGATCATTCGACTTCAAATCGTTCCGTACGCATACTCCCAGATATTTTACAGAACTAACTGCTACCAGTGTTTGTTCCGCTATCATATAATCATACAATAAAGGATCCTGATTTCTATGTATTCGCAATAAATTACATTTGTCTATGTTAAGGATCAGTTGCCACTGGCTGCACCAAGTGCCTATCCGCAGCAGATCTTGCTGCATTTCGCTGCAATTTTCTAATGCTGCAACTTCTCTGTATACTACAGCATCATCCGCGAAAAGCAGCATGGAACTTCCGACACTATCTACTAGGTCATTCATATATATTGTGAAAAGCAGTGGTCCCATAACACTCCCCTGTGGCACGCCAGAGGTTACTTTAACGTCTGTGGACGTCTCTCCATTGAGAACAACATGCTGTGTTCTGTTTGATAAAAACTTTTCAATCCAGCCACACAGCTGGTCTAATATGCCGTAGGCTCTTACTTTGTATATCAGGTGACAGTACGGAAGTGTATCGAGCGCCTTCCGGAAGTCAAGGAAAAGGCATCTACCTGGGAGCCAGTCTCTAATATTTTATGGGTCTCATGAACAAACAAAGCGAGTTGGGTCTCACACGATCACTGTTTCCGGAATCCATGTTGATTCCTACAGAGTATATTCTGGGTTTCCAGAAATGACATGATACGCGAGCAAAAACATGTTCTAAAGTTCTACAACAGATCGACGTCAGAGATATAGGTCCATAGTTTTGCGCATCTGCTCGACGACCCTTCTTGAAGACTGGGACTACCTGTGCTCTTTTCCAATCATTTGGAACCTTCCGTTCCTCTAGAGACTTGCGGTACACGGCTGTTAGAAGGGGGCAAGTTCTTTCGCGTACTCTGTGTAGAATCGAAGTGGTATCCCGTCAGGTCCAGTGGACTTTCCTCTGTTGAGTGATTTTAGTTGCTTTTCTATTCCTTGGACACTTATTTCGATGTCAGCCATTTTTTCGTTCGTGCGAGGATTTGGATAAGGAACTGCAGTGCGGTCTTCCTCTGTGAAACAGCTTTGGAAAAAAGTGTTTAGTATTTCAGCTTTACGCGTGTCATCCTCTGTTTCAATGTCATTGTCATTCCAGAGTGTCTGAATATGCTGTTTCGATCCACTTACCAGTACTTAGGGGTAATTAACCCTGGAAGAGTAAAATGAAATTTGCTGAGGGGTAAAAACAGATGGGCTCAATTATGTTTCGGTCATAAAACTAATTTATTTTTAAGAGATCATCAGTATTATCACTGTTTCATAAGACTGTAATATTGGTTACATAAGTTACCAAAAAGGACATTTCTTTTTCAATATTAGCCTTAAGATGTGATACCTGTGGTGGAGGTTACAGCTTGTGAAACAGCATGAACAACATCTCTTACGTAATCTATCCATCATACACATGCATTGCAACATACATATGTTATAGTGAAAGTAAGACACATGCGTCACAGATGCTTCAATATCTGATGAAAATGACTTCTCCGAGTTCCTACAATGAATCAGAAATTGCTTCACTATTTACTTCGCAAAGATAGACTAACTAGTTAACAGTATAACATAATAGTAACTGTGTAATGGTTAACCTAGAGCTTGCTGTATGGCCTACACAGGTTTTTCTTCTTATTATTATTTTTATAATTCTTAGTGTCAGTAGCCAGGCACAAAGCACTGGGAGCTTGGAGACTTCCAGTTTCTGCCATTTCAGAATCAAAGAATCCAGAAATGAAGTCATTTACAAACAATAAGTATAGGGCACACATTTTGAATTCATTGAATTTAAACGGGGATGCAGAGTGTGGGCGAAGTAACTGTCGCTAGGGAGAGGTACGGTGCACGGTGCAGAGGAAGCATGTTTTGCAACCAGTGTCTGCCATCAGTTGAACAGTTAGTTTTCTTTCCTGAGAAGGAGCTTGGGTAGTACCAGTGATGCAATGAGAATTGCTTCATCATTCCATAAAAGAAGGCTGTTAGAAGCAAGAAGTACCAAATATATCAAACACCTACAAAAAATTAATATCATTCATCTTACGTTATTTTAAAAATTAAAGTGTTTGAACATGATTCTTTTTCATTCTAATGTTTAGATAGGTCCTAATATGGATGATGGCGGAGGAGAGAGGGAGGGAGTGCTGTTAACTAATATCTGATTACTCTGATGGATAATTGTCTGAGAAAGGTTGAGAATCACTGGTGTAGATGCTCGTTTTGCAGCAAGCCAGCCCATCTCATGACTGGAGTTGTATGACGTGTATACTGCAAGGCCAAGTGTAAAATACTGTAAGTAGGCTGTTTAGGTTTTTATTTTGGTAACGCCACGTAGCGCTCCGAATGAAAATCACTGACTGTGCTGTGTGCAGTCTTTGGGTGCTTTGCATTGTTGTAAATTCGCTATTGTAGTGTTGGGCAGTTGGATGTGAACAGCGCGTAGCGTTGCGCAGTTGGAGGTGAGCCGCCAGCAGAGTTGGATGTGGGGAGTGAGATGGCGGAGTTTGGAGAACGGATGATCTGGACGTGTGTCCATCAGAGAGAGTAAATTTGTAGGATTGGATGTCATGAACTGATATATATTATGACTTTTGAAAACTATTAAGGTAAATACATTGTTTGTTCTCTATCAAAATCTTCTATTTGCTAAATTTCTTTATCAGTAGTTAGTGCCTTCAGTAGTTAGAATCTTTTATTTAGCTGGCAGTAGTGGCACTCGCTGTATTGCAGAAGTTCGAGTAAAGAATATTTTTGTGAGGTAAGTGATTCATGAAGGCTATTGTCAGTCAGGGCCATTCTTTTGAAGGGATTTTTGAAAGTCAGATTGCGTTGCGCTAAAAATATTGTGTGTCAGTTTAGTGGTGATCAGAATAAGTAAAGAGTACGTTCAGTTTTGCTCAGCTGTTTGAAAATCAAATAACGTAAGAGGTTTATCGTCACAGTCACTCATAAATTTTTCTGAGGAGAGAGTTCAATACGTCTGCTCTCACGCGCTCAAAGATTTACGGTACATTTATAATTCTAGCCCATGATGTGACACACAAACTTAATAGCCTTATTTGTTGAACCTCTGTTTCTTAGAAACACTGCGCATTGTACTAGAGCAGAATTCGTTACAGCTGAGTACATACTACAGTTGTGGGTAGATGAGCAAACTATGTGAACCGTTGTGGTTACCGACATGGGAAATATCAGGAAAAAGAGGCAAAAGAGATTTGTTACTCAGTAAAACATAGAAGCAAACTGACCATGAGGTCGCTACGTCATTCGGCACTACCAATCAGCTATAGATAACAGATATGGGATTTGTGAGCACGCACAATGACGTCCATGAACATCAACGTACTCTAACTACTCTGACATACATCGATTACACCTTAATTTTGACTGGCAAGAAACATGAGAGGCAATCAGTGAGAGGAAATGGAATGACATTCGGAAGGAACTGGAATCATACCGCAGTCTGAATATTCTGATTTCGGGCCTCAGATAGATATTCATGTGATTCCTTCGACGAAAGCAATAAACGTTCCTTCCCACATCCTCGTCGTCAACTTTTTATCCTTAATTCTGCATGTTTTGACCATTAACGTTTCAAGAAGACCCTTACAGTACCACAATCTGGTAGCAGAAAAGAGGTCAACGAAGTTCAGTAACTTGAAAGTGTCTCGGGACTACTCTAAAAGATTACTGAATTGGAACGAGCTGGCTGAATAGAAGTAAGGCCTTAAGAAATTTGATTTTAATTGAACTAGTCAGTGAGTCTTGTCGGTTAGTTCACTTTTTCTTCTTACCTCAAAGGATATTACACGTGAGATATTATTTCATTGTCGTAGACCAGAGCTTCCCAACTTGTGGTCCGCGGACCCATTAGGGGTCCGCCGGCTCTTTCTAGGGGGTCCGCGGCCACCTTTCGCCAGATAGTGTAAAATAATGAGTAAAATTATTGAATAAAAATGTGAAAATCAAATTCATCACTATTTTTTTTCGTGTGAAAAACATGTGTACTTTTACTTCAGGTCGTATTCCCAAGCAGCCTTTGCGGTTCCTTTGTGAGAACGCATACACAGTTTAGTGTGGGAGAATGCAGCTTCTCTGATCGACTGTTTTGCAACAATAAGGGGGTCGTTTGTACGTCGGGTCACGGCGCTAGATGCGCTGAAACATTTTACGCATGCGCGGAGCGAGCTTTGTCGACCAATCACAGCGCTCGCTGGCACGTATGCGGCCCCAGGCATCATTAAATGTTAAACTTGCTTTGTCAGTGCACTACATATTTCATGAGTCGGTTTTTGACCAGTTTATTACTTCTAACAGGGATCGGTGGCTGAAGTCAGGATCATTGAAGAAGGGTGCAGTTTCTCCATCGCCTTCACAACAAGGGAAGTTTCCAGTTGAAATGAATGAGGAGGGAGGACGACCAAAGGAAGAACAATCACAAGAAGCTCCACAGCCAGATTTATTATGTGGAAACGCTGCAAGTACTCCATTGGTTGCAATATCCTGTGAAAGTGGAATAACCAAGAAGCGTAAGTCCAACGAAAGCTATTTAGAAATGGGCTTTATGGAGACAAAGGAGGGTAAGGCTCAGTGTTTAATTTGTGCGCGAGTCCTTCCGAACTGTTCAATGGTTCCAGTTAAATGGAACCGTCATTTTGAAGGTACTCACCCAGATTTCCAGGGTAAAGACATCGAATTTTTCAAAAGGAGGAGTGCTGAACTAGCTGCTTCTCAGCATTGCATGAAAACTCATGCAAAAACAATTAATGAAAATTCATTAAAAGCTTCTTTCTTGGTTAGTTATCGAGTGGGAAAAACAGGCAAAGCTCATACCATTACAGAAAATCTCATAAAGCCGTGTGTTAATGATATTGTTTCTTGCATGCTAGACGAAAAGGCAGTAAAGCTAGTATCTTCGGTGCCATTATCAAACAATACTGTCAAGACACGCATTGTTCACATGTCAAATGATGTGAAAGACACTCTTGTTTCTCGCACCCAACACAATTCTTTTTCTCTGCAGATAGATGAATCCACTGATGTTGCAGGATTAGTGATTTTATTGGCTTTTGTCCGTTATGAATATTCTGGATGTTTTGAGGAGGACCTCTTATTGTGCAGACCACTACCTGCCAACACAACAGGTGCTGAAATATTCCGTCTATTGGATGATTTTTTAAGAACTAACGAAGTTTCATGGTCTAATTGCATAGATGTAGGCACAGATGGTGCAAAAGCTATGACGGGTCCTACAGTCGGAGCAATATCGAAAATAAAAGGAAACGCCAAGAATTGCAGCAGTAGTTACTGTGCACTCCACAGATACCCTTTAGCTACGAAACAAATGCCTGTTTCGTTCAAGAAAGTTTGAGATGAATCCATTCAAATCATTAACTATATAAAATCAAGGCCATTGAAGTCAAGACTTTTCACAATACTGTGTGAAGATATGGGAAGCCTTCATCGTTCCCTGCTTCTCCACACAGAAGTGAGGTGGCTCTTACATGGGAATGCGCGTCCGGCCATCCTGATTTAGGTTTTCCGTGATTTCCCTAAATCATTCCAGGCAAATGCCGGGATGGTTCCTCTGAAAGGGCACGGCCGACTTCCTTCCCCATCCTTCCCTAATCCGATGAGACCGATGACCAAGCTGTCTGGTCTTCCCCAAACCAACCAACCAACCATGGGAATGCACTCTCTTGGTTGTACGAATTAAGAACGGAAGTCTTGGCATAACACCAAATTAGCAAACCTCATTAATGACGAAAATTGGCAGTGTACACTTGCCTATTTGTCACATATTTTCTCCAAAATGAACGAAATGAATATTTCACTCCAAGGGCAAAGTGAAACAAAGGTCACTGCTATCGACAAAGTTCGAGTATTCAAGAGGAAAATCAATTTTTGGGCAGATAGTGTTGAGGAGGTGGAGGTCGAGTGTTTTCCTCTTCTCAAGGAGTTTTTGAAAAACAAAACATTGGCGCTTGAGAAGAATTTGTTTCATCAAATCCCGGAACATCTCCAAAGCTTGATGTCATTGTTGGAACATTATTTCCCAACAGCTGAAGATGAGAAGCTGCAGAAATACGAGTAGGTGGCAAACCCATTCACTGTATCCAAAAAGCCGAACATTCTATCATCAAATGAATATGAGCTGTTGGTATAAATTGCCACAGACTCTGCCTTGAAATCAAGTTTTGACGTTGACGGTTACTCACACTTTTGGATCCGTTTGGATAACAAGAAATACTACCCCTTAGTTGAAAAGGCAAAACGTGTACTTCTTCCGTTTGCCGCAACATACATGTGTGAATCTAGATTCTCGATCTATGCTGCCCACAAAACTAAGTACCGAAGCTGTCTAGATGCGGAACCAGACATCCATCTCCAGTTGACAAAAATTGAACCCAACTTTTAAAAATTGTGTCAGCAGAAGCACCCTCAACCATCATATTAGGATTCCATTAGTATACCTACATACTCATCTATAGTAAAGAAGAAAGCATTTTTCTTCGTAGATGCTCAGTGAATGTACCTGAACCAGAACTCTGTAGGAATTTTGTTTCTGTCTTCTATCATTTACAAAATAATTATTGACTGTTAATCCTGTTGTTGAAATTGATATTTTTGTAAGAAAATTAAAATGATCTCTAACGCTAATTTCTTTTCTTTATAATATACCCCGTCCTCTCAGTTAAAAATATGGCCTGCCTATACTTCAATTACAATTACTTGGTATTACTCTGACACTATATTGTGGCAACTGGCTGCGAGCGTAAACAAATGAGGACTTTTCACGTGTCACCTTGTAAAAGGTAAACCTCCTCTGCCAGAATTGTTTCCTTTGAGAAAAAAAGTCTTACGTTCTGTGAAATGCCTTGTCTTCTTATAAAGAAATAAGAGAGTCTGTTTGTTTGTTTTCCTAATTTGTTTACAGTCGAGGCTGACTGCCACGATATAGTGTCCAAGTAGTATTTGAAGTTGTCAGCTGTGGCTAAATCGTAGCCACGCCGCCTTCCAGTTGCCAGCTACCAACTGACAGTACACTGTTCCAGCGCCGCCTGCTAGCTGCCGGCTATGGACTGACAGCTGCCGTTCAGTAGATAGACGTAAAAAGACGTAAAAATAACTAGACTTTCCGAGCTGTTTACGTGGGCACGAAAATCGACTGTGGAACTGGTAAACGGCTTTATCTACATCTACATCGATACTCCGCAGGCCACCCGACGGTGTGTGGCGGAGGGTACCTTGAGTACCTCTATCGGTTCTCCCTTCTATACCAGTCTCGTATTGTTCGTGGAAAGAAGGATTGTCAGTATGCCTCTGTGTGGGCTCTTATCTCTCTCATTTTATCCTCATGGTCTCTTCGTGAGATATACGTAGGAGGGAGCAACATACTGCTTGACTCCTCGGTGAAGGTATGTTCTCGAAACTTCAACAAAAGCCCGTGCCGAGCTACTGAGCGTCTCTCCTGCAGAGTCTTCACTGGAGTTGATCTATCATCTCCGTAACGCTTTTCGGTTGTTGTACCACGGTGGCTCTTTTCCATCTCTTACGGTCTTGCTTGGCACATACTCATCTAACACATATTGTACGATGGTTTTGAACTTTGTCCACTGTCCTCAACACTATCTGTACTTGAGACAAATCTTCTGTGTTGAGCCATCAGGTACTCTGAAATCTGCTTTTTGTCACTTGTGCTAAACAGAAAAATCTTCCTACCTTTTTTAATATTTCTATTTACGGCTGAAATCATCGATGCAGTAACCGCTTTATGATCGCTGATTCCCTGTTCTGCGTTAACTGTTTCAAATAGTTCGGGTCTGTTGGTCAGCAGAAGGTCTAATATGTTATCGCCACGAGTCGTTTCTCTGTTTAACTGCTCAAGGTAATTTTCAGATAAAGCACTTAAAAAAATTTCGCTGGATTCTTTGTCCCTGCTAGCCGTTATGAACGTTTAAGTCTCCCAGTCTATATCCGGCAAATTAAAATCTCCACCCAGAACTATAACATGGTGGGGAAATCTACTTATAAAAGCGGATTTCCAGAATCGATTTTGAAGTGTTTACCTGACCAACCAAAAGCGGAACTGGGACATCGGCTTACGAAATCCGGTTTTGGAAACGCATATAAACTGGGTGAATGTATTCCCACACATTGCACAACAGAATTCACAATAGTCCTTTAAAGGCAATTCGTTGGCCTCTTTTCTTTCGTGATGTGTTTGTATCCCGAATCATGGATCTGCCCCTATCTTCATAGCCGCGCGGAATGGCCGCGCAGTCTAGGGCGCCATGTCGTTGTGGATTGCACGGCCGCTCCCAGCGGAAGTTGGAGTCCTCCCTCGGGCAGGAGTGTGTGTGTGTGTGTGTGTGTGTGTGTGTGTGTGTGTGTGTGTGTTGTCCTTATCGGAAGTTAAACTTAGGTTAATAGTGTGTAAGACTAGGGACTGATGACCTCAGCAGTTAAGTCCCATAGACTTTACATACATTTGAACATATTTCTTTGGATTTGTCGAGAAACCTCTCTCTCTCTCTCTCTCTCTCTCTCTCTCTCTCTCTCACACACACACACACACACACACACGAGACTGTTACGAAATATGCATGCTTCTTACACAACAGTAGCCAAACAGTGGAAGTGAACAGACCACAAGCAGCAGCTTGTCAACAGCGAACAGTTTGGACGTGACGTTGATTGCTCTTGGAGGAAGGCACCTCCAACGTGTGAAAAGTCAAGTAATTTTAATCAGACTATAGTGCGTTGAACAAAGGGAATAGATCCACTAGTAAGTGTCTGGATACAGTGGGAATTCAAATTGGATCTCTAAACCAAAGACTATTGATACTTCGGGGGGGGGGGGGGGGGGGGAGGGGGATCATTGGAAACATGGCATTTGCGTTAAGAAGCTTTCAGTTCCCTTGGGTATCGCTCTGAAATTTAAAGTTACTATGCTATTGACTGACTAGGGGTCCGCCATGGGTTTTCGACTGCAGAAGGAGTCTGCCAGATAAAAAGGTTGGGAACCCTGTCGTAGACATAACAAAACGACTTTCAGTTTAGTCTACAGAAAATACTATACTATGAAAAACATTTCCAACTTCTATAGAAAGACGTAAAATAAATTTTAATATCTATAACATATCACACAGTGCTGGAATGGAGTAATAACAGGCGTATAAAACAGGATAGTACGTAAGTCTAGATGCATTTCAAACTTTTAATGGAGGCATTTACATAGTACATAATTTCACAAAATATTTCTGATGGATCAAGTTGAGATACATAATTAAAATCCATTTCTGTAGTTAACTGGGGCAGTTGTCTGTTTTTCCTTTCAGGATAATCAAGAAGGCTACTCACGATAGAAGACCGTCTAACTGTTGTTAGGAATTGAATCGAAAATTTCACTAGCCAGTGCCAATAAGAGTAAACATCCTGCCAAATGTCAGTACGTTCCAGGTATCTGGAAACATTGCGATGAATCACGCTCCGTGAGGCCTCCCGTAATTCTAGAGACGGTTCAGCGAATCAGAGAAGCGATCGAAAAAAGTATGCACGTATCACATCATCATTTAAGCAAGTATTGAGACATACGAAAATCAGCGATTTTGCAAATTCTACACCTTACACGAAAGAAAAAAGCGTAGCAGTTACGGGTGCTTCACAAATTAGATCACGAAGACTACGAAGCTTGTCAAACTGTGAGCTACGATTTGATAAAAGCTATACAAAACGAACACCACGTATATGACATTTTGTTTTGCTGGTGAGGCCAAATTCCCTATCTACAGAAAAGTTTACAACCATAACTGCCACATATGGGGCATGGAGTCACCTGACGCTGCCACTGAACGGAAGACACATCAAAGATAAATGTACGGCTTGGATTCACTAAGACGTCTGTTTATGGATCCTTTTTGCAGTTATTTACTTTTGCTTCCATGAACCGACTTCGACCTATAAGTCAATCTTCAGACCTAAGGCCCCAGACGACGTGAGGTGCAGGATCATGAAGCATCTGCATACTGCCTGCTTCTACCTGTCGTAAAGGGCTGAGCAATTTCAGAATGAATTCAGTTCTGCTCTCCAGCGATAGGATCCATGCCTCAAAATAGGCCATTTTTAAATGTGATGAAACTGTTTACATAGATTGAAAGTATAAGTACATGCGTATTATATAAATGCACCCATTATGTATTATAAGTCGATCGTGGCTTTGTGCCCATCATTTATCTGATTAAAAAGTTAGCAGAAAGCAGAAATACAAAGAATAAATTTGCTTAATTCTCTACGGGAATTGTATGTTATAGAACAAACCCTCAGAGCATTGGAAATAGCGCACCCGGAGGTAACAAAGTTACAAACGCGAAACTTTGCAAATAAAGTACAGTGAGATCCAATAGGCAAGTAATCGAAGGTTGATGCCAATGCGCATTCCCACAGACCCTATAGGCAATTTTCCAGCAAGATAACGCTCAGCCGCATACAGCTCGTGTTGCTTAAGACTTCCTACATTATGATACGACTCTTCCGTAGCTGACCCTATAGAGCATGTGCGGGACCAGGTGTAAAGCCAAATGTCGCCGTATCACTCTGTACATGATTTGGAAATGGCTGTTCAAGATTTCTGGACCAATTTGCCTCAGTACAAGATGAGACGTCTAATCAATTCGATGCCGGACTGTGTTGTGGCGTGTATCGCGGCAAAACGTGGTCCAATCAGTTATTGACGTTGCACTATGTATGTCTACTTGTACTCATTGTACTGTATTTGTTACTTGTCTTGATTCTGGGATCAAGTGAATCTCTCATCTGTATTATTATGTCTAATAAGTTTCATTTCGATATGATGCTTTCATCTTGGTGCGCTATTTTCAACGTTCCTGAGTGTGTAAACTGAACAAGAACAGTAGCGTCTTATTTATTTCCTACAAGTAAGTAATATCTGAGACAAATACTGACAGAAAGTGTAATTAAGATACTGACAGAAAACGTCGTTAAGATAAGTGTCAGAGGTAGTTCAAAACTAGTCACTGAATGACTCTGTCTGCCACATCAGTTACCAACTCACTATTTCACCTAGGCTATTTCACACTAGGCCACTAATTTAGCCAAGTGGAAAGTGATTTAGGAGCTCCATTTGACGACTAAACGGCAAATAAGCAAGTGCGCGTTCACACACGATTTATTTTGCAATCAAATGATGGCAGTTGTCGAGTCTGCACTGCAGTATGTTTCAGAGAGCTAGAGCTAACGAAACTATACATATTACAGCAATGGTTATATTGGAAGAGGCGGAATAAGAGATTGAAGCCTTAAAGAAAAGAAAGAGAAAGTGGATACGAAAATTGATTGGTCGAAAAGATTTGCATGAAGCATCCGATGTGCTTATGAAAGTAGTCGCCACTGAAGACCAAAAAGAACACATTTCGACGCTGAGAATGTCGGAAAGTTGTTTCAATCTCCAATTAGAAAAAGTGCAAAGTAAAATCTAGTGTACTGATACTCACCTGAAGCCACATCTGCAGAAAGTAAACTGCAGCCAGTGTTGTATCTTCTTGCTACTGGATGTAGTTTTTAAGGACCGCAACACATCTCGTTCGACTAGGTAAGTCAACTATTCCCTTACTGCTTCTGTTATAACTTTCTTGCACGCTGTGTGGTTCTTTAGTGGATACAGGAGTGAGGAACAGATGCCATTCATGAAACGGAGAAGTCAGATATTAATTTATTCTAGATCTAATATCAAAAAGTAAAACTAATACTTAACTTGTTGCTGTAGTTGTAGTGTCAGTTGCTAAAAGTAGCTCTGAATGTTGAAATATATACAGATACCGCAGATTTACAAATCAGTCAGTCTTCAATACAGTAACTATGCAGTAGATCACGAGCACTGGCCACTACGAAAGTCAGTAAATGTTATTCAACTAGCAGACACACAAAATGAGCTCTGTGCAAGTACTCCCGCCGATGGAGCTTCGAAGAGGGGATGCTTGCATCTCATTGGCAACAGGATAATCGTTCGTGGCAGCGCCCTGCCCTCGTGTAGCACTGGCGGCTGTAGTGACGCGGCGGCGTAACTGGTGGTGCGCTATTTGAAAGTGCAGCCGATCGGATAGCTACCGTTACCGAAACTTGGAGAATTTTGTGATGCTGTTTATGAAGTTCTGAAGGATTTCCATCAAGGTAAGTACTGACAAATCGTCACATATACTTTCATGTATTTACTATTTTAATTATTTTAAAAGGATATATTTTTAAATTAATATTTGGGGCCTATATACGGTAATATGTACTCACAAAGTGTGACACAGACGAATATCGCTATGCCACTGTACTAAGACAACAAACTTTATTACACAACATCAAATGAAATCGAGATTACCAGCTGTCATTCCTGAAGTGAGAATGCCTGTTGGAGAATATGGCGAATTCCGTGACGACTTAGGTGAAGGCGAAACCATCAATGTGTGGGTGGTGATCTCTATTTTGCTTTCCTCATCGAAGTTTTGCAAGATATGCTGTCGAGGAATCCTGTTTGCGATAGCAAAAGCAGTGATTTTAGCTGGAGTTGATGTTGCTGATATACAAGTATCAGATGAGAGAAAAGAGAAGGAGACCGACAATAGTGAGTGCCACTAAACATACGTTGTACACTCGTGTCCAGTGGCGCGCCAGTGGTAAGTGAGCTTGTGTGGGGGAAGCTATTTGACCAACTACTATTTAACTTAGTGTACCGGGTCGACTATTTGTTTGATTTTCCAACTTTACCAGTGCCGTTCAGACACGTCTAGTTACTAAATCGCTTGCCATTTGACGAAATTACTGACGTAGTGAGAACCAGCCTTTAGGGCCTATATACGGTAATAAGCACGTACTTACAAAGTGTGCCACAGACGAATATCTCTATACCTCCAAACGCAGTTTCTGAAGAATATATTTTCAGACACTGGTTAGATAAAGTAATCACCAGGAAAATGTATTGAAGCTACTAACTACAAAGAGGACCAATCTTTTCTGTTCAGTAAAGGCGTAGGTAGGCAGCAATGACTCCCAACGTTGAACAGTAAGTTTAATATTTCTGCTCAACTTAGGTGGAAAAGATATATAGTTTTTTTGTCGTAAACAACAAATGTGTTAAATCAACTACGTAAGGCCATAGTAGTTGTTCAATATGACGATCAATAGTCTCATTACTTTAATTACAAAATAATATACTGACGGAACTAAACCCTGGACTTAAATTAATTAGCCTTGCTACTTGCATTCGTTGATTAGGAAGTGAATGTATGCTACACCAGTATTCTTCGCACTGTAACAGCGTGAGTTTCATGAACTAGTTAACGGATGACTACCGCTGAATTTTCTCCCACACTATCCAACGCTGTCACCTGAATCCAAACATAACGCTGCACTATACACCCATACATTACACTTACCTACACCCCACAAATACACATACGACATTACTCTCATATGTCCGCAAGGGAAGTGCCCCATGTGAGCGAAGCAAGAACACACTTTCCGACAAGTGGCTGAACCTACCCCTTGGGGTATCCGAGTCAACAGTGTCACACTACACTTAGAACGTAAATATGAAAGTTCTTTTGTACGAACGTTTCTATCTCAAGAATCTTAATAAGCTCTCTGTGGCTTGAACGATTCAGTTCCTTTCTCCGGAGGTAAGTTCCTTCTAATAATGATGTCGCCTACCGTAAGAAATTACAGTGAAGCAAATACTGTTCTATATTTCTAGTTTGCCGGCCGCGGTGGCCATGCGGTTCTAGGCGCATCAGTCCGGAGCAGCGCGACTGCTACGGTCGCAGGTTCGAATCCTGCCTCGGGCATGGATGTGCGTGATGTCCTTAGGTTAGTTAGGTTTAAGTAGTTCTAAGTTATACGGGACTGATGACCTAAGATGTTAAGTCCCATAGTGCTCAGAGCCATTTGAACCATTTATATTTCTAGTTTTGGCCTTAAGCCACTGTTTAGTATGGACGTGGTGTATGTTTCACCATACATGTGTAACATTAATTCTGCTTACTTCTCGTTTCACGGCCAAAAAAATACAGAAATGTCCCGTGGATTTCACTGAAAATCACGTACACTCATTCACATTCCTCAAACCATATATCTAGGGTGTTTGTGGAGGAAAGGTCAATATTTTAAGCAGTGATAGTATAAGTAATTCTGAAAAAAAAATTTATGAACATAGGTCTGCAAATGCTTTGTTAGGGAGGTATGGGTACCGAGAGGAACTTTAATTCAACAAAATTGATGTGCACAAAGTGAACGTATACGCAATACAACTGGACCGTAACGTGATTTTTTTACAAATAGTACACGGGTACATGCCATGTTTACGCTATGCAACCTAACACGTACTATGGTCATGTGACGTACGTAGTACGTAGTAGAATCACCCGTTGTTTGTCCAGTTGTGACACGTAAGCCGCATTGTGTAGTGTACCCGCGACGGATAGGTTGTCTGTGTAGTGTATGGTGTTAAATGTGTTCGGACAAGAGCTGCTAACAATGCCACACGTCTACAGTAATGAGGAATACGCAGATATGGTGTATGTTTATGGCTTCTGCGACGGTAGTGCTACCGCTGCAAGAGAAGAATAACACTGGCGCTTTCCGACTCGACGATTACCTGATCGCAAGGTGTTTACCAAAGTGTTTATCACTTTGCCTGCAACAGGGGTTCTAGGTGCTACAGTCTGGATCCGAGCGACCGCTATGGACGCAGGTTCGAATCCTGCCTCGGGTATGGATGTGTGTGATGTCCTTAGGTTAGTTACGTTTAATTAGTTATAAGTTCTAGGTGACTGATGACCTCAGAAGTTAAGTCGCATAGTGCTCAGAGCCATTTGATCCATTTTTGAACCTGCAACAGGCTCTCTTCCAACTAGACATTTTTCGTCCGAGCGTGCACGTCAACAAACTTTGAAAGAACAGGAAGAAATTATCGCAAGTGTTGAGCGAAGTCCCAGTACGAGCATACGAAGAATGTCCCTGCGTATGAATGTCCCGCAAACACGTGTATGGGAATCATTACATGCGGAAAACCTGCATCCATTGCACATACAGCGAGTCCAAAATTTCCACGCTGGCGACAAAGCCCAACGACTTCAATTCTGTCACTGGGTGATTTAGAATAGTCATTTGCTCCGATACATACTATTCACTGACGAAGCCCAGTTTTCACCACATGGAATAAACAACACACACTATAATCATCGAAGGTCACGGGAAAATACACACACTTCGGTGGATAGCAATTTCCAAGTTCGTTTTGCGATAAATGTTTGGTGTGGCATGATCGGTAACCTTTTGATAGGCCCATTTATTATCAATCAAGGATTGACGGGAGAGAGGCACCTACATTTCTTGGAAAATTCATTTGTGGAACTATTGGAAGACGTTCCTTTATCCAAGCGAACTGGTACATGACGGTCCCCCTCCACGTGTTACCTTACGTGTGAGGGTCCATCTCAGGCGCACCTACCTTAATCGCTGGATTGTCCGTGGCAGTGCTATTAACTGGCCTCCAAGATCACCTGACCTTACATCTTTAGATTTCTGTTTATGGGGTTGCATAAAATCAGAGGTCTACAAGGCGATGGTAAATACACGAGATGCACTGCTTCGTCGCATCATGGACGCTGCTGAATTGATTAGGAACAAACCACAGGCGATTGAACAAGCATGACAACATGTTATCGATAGAGCAAGCGCAAAAGCGCATTGATGTTCATGGTGGGATATTCGAACCTGTTCTGTGAACTGTAGAACAGTTGGACGATAAGTGTTAAAGCCGTTTGTAAAAGACGTGGCACGTCTTTTTCTACTGATTACATGTAAAATGCATGTTGTAATGTATTATGTACTAAATGCAAAGTAAATAAACATTATGTAAAATGTGTAACATAACTGTACTTCTCAGTAACATTGTTTTCAAAAATATCACGTAGCGGTCAAGTTCTATTGCATATACGTTCACGTTGTGCACATTAATTTTGCAGAATGAAAGTTCCTTTCAATAGCCGTATCTCCCTAACGAAGCGTTTGCGGACCTATGTTCGCATAACATTTTTTGTTCAGCATTACTTATACTGTCACTGAGTAAAATATTGTCCTATCCTCCCCGAACACCCTGTATACATATGATGCATTACGGCAATCGGCTATACGTGCCCATGCACGAAGACGTACAACAGACAATGATTTTCAAATGGGAGATGATAATATTGATGATATGCTAAATGTTTCAGAAACAACGTATCAACATGGATCGGCGGCTATAAACCGAGTTACCGCTGGCAATAGTGCAAAAACAATGATTTAAGCTTAAGAAAGGTATACTCGCATTTCTTTAATTGAAAATGTGATAAGTGTTTGCAGGTAGTACGATTATTGATGACATCCTTACTGGTTAAGATCAAAGGTGTCAACTGTTATTTGAGAGGCGTTTTTGTTGTCTGTCTCCGACATTAAGGGAGAGTCACTTATGACCCTCCGCGGATAATAAGCGGTGACAAGCGGAGTGGGACCTGTGAGCTGCTTCCGTATGTTCCAGATTCGCCTAAGCTAATAAGTAAACCCGCCACCAGGGGATGAGGATTTGGATTACGTTAATAGAAGCTACCCCCCTTTATTGGCCTTCCTAGGGGTTCTCGCGTAACGGAAGAGGAAGCCAGGGGTGGCCAAGTGCTGCCAACCCTCATTCAACAGTGATATGCGGCAGCGCTCCACTGAACTTACACACGTCAGAAAACAACGTTTTCCTAAACTTGCAGGCTCCTTCTTTCAAGTGGCAGTAATATTTCTGAAGGAAGACGGTCTTATCGTGTCACTCGAAACGCTTTATCTAACTTAACTATTGTGGACCGTCAGCAAAGCACATTTATGTTTATGTTCGAGAAGGAAAAAATCTTGCAGCGTTTTATCTTATAGGAGGCTGCTAAGTATTGATTTTTTTTAGCAAGTGGTCGTGTCGTATATCCTAATTCAATTTTCGTTACGAGATTAGGTATTTATAAAAACGACGAGGTTCAAAACAGGCGGAAGAAACGTGTTGCCTTGTTTCATTAGGCTATATACGGGGTGTTCAAAAAGTCTCTCCGCAGCGCCGTATGATTGTTGGCCGCGGGTGCCGTATGATTGTTCGCCTGCCTGGGCTTTTCAACGAAACAATAAACGCACAACTATACTGCTGTGATAACTCTGTACCTACTCATAGGAAAACTTGTGTTAAGTGAAATACTGAACGGTTATTTTTAACAAGACGGTGCAACCGCGCATACAGAACGCGTTTCAATGTCACTGATTGCTGACGTTTTTGGTTATCGCATAATTTCACAGGGACTTTGGGCTCCACGATCGCCTGACCTAATACCACCTGACTTTTTCTTCTGGAGTGCAGCGAAAGCAACTGTCTATAAAAACCGTCCAAAATCCATCGATGAATTGAAAACTGCAATATTCACTTTCACTGCCTCTGTTACAAAAGGAATGTTACAGCTTGTGTTTGGAAACATGATTAGACGAACTGAATTGTGTATTCAACAACAGGGGGGACACTTTCAATATTTAATGTGATAATTTGTGAGTAAAACGGAGTAGTCAATAAATTAATAACTTGCATTTCACTGAGTTTCATTTCGGTATATTCACTGCGGCATACGACACACACGGCTAACGATCATACGGCACTGCGGAGGAACTTTCTGAACACCCCGTACCACCTGAATTTAGCTGTGAGATCTATGCAAGTGTTAACAAGGGGTAAGGAACGACCGACAGATTCTAAACGACTGTAGCATGTTAGTTTCGAATACGAATCCCTTTTTTGATGAGTCAAAAACGACAGCAAAAACTAACTAAAGTTAAACGTGAGAGGCATCAAGGTATGCATGAAGTAGTAAACCAGTGGTTCAAAGGTGGATGTGATTATTGTCTGTGTTTCGGTATCCAGAATACTAAAAAAAATGTACATTAATTCGTTAACAGTGTGGTTGGCCAATTACTACGTTGTCTGTGCACAAAATAAATGTTCCACGCGACTAAAACTCTAAGTAATATATGTAGTAACGTTGAAAAAATATTGGAAGCTGTAGACTGACATGTGAAATAAATATCGTTCCATTCTTTTTCTGTTTCTTTGTTTTTGACACTTTTGTGAATGATTCTACCGCTGCTGTAGCCTCCAGACCGGGTTGACCCAGCTCTCAATGCTTGTCTGTGCTGCGGAAATCGTTCCGTATATCCATAACTACCGCAACTTACATGCACTTAACTTGCTTAGTGATGTCCAGACTTTTAACACCACACTTCCATTAAAACGATAGTACTACAGTGATTATCATTATTATTTTTATTGTTCATTTCCAATGAAACGTTATTTGGTGGAAGATTACTAAAAACAAAACAAAAAATACAATGACGTGGCTCAGACGCTGCGTAGGACAGAAGTCTTGTCTGCTGCCTTTGACTGTGTTCACAGAGACACCGACAAAGGTCGCCAGACGCCGTCGCCAGAGGTCGCCCGATTGGCCGATAGATTGGTCACAGTGCGTTCGATCTCCTTCGTCAGTTTTTGGTGGGATGAAGGAGGTCAGAATCTATTCTGACGTATATCTGTATCGAAAAGTACGTGCCGGCCACTGTATACGCTTTCCTCGGTTATTGGAATAACTAGACATGTTTTACGGGTGGTTGGTTGGTTGGTTTTGGGGAAGGAGACCAGACAGCGTGGTCATCGGTCTCATCGGATTAGGGAAGGATGGGGAAGGAAGTCGGCCGTGCCCTTTTCAGAGGAACCATCCCGGCATTTGCCTGGAGTGATTGAGGGAAATCACGGAAAACCTAAATCAGGATGGCCGGACGTGGGATTGAACCGTCGTCCTCCCGAATGCGAGTCCAGTGTCTAACCACTGCGCCACCTCGCTCGGTTTTTACGAGTGTATGGGATAAAGAGAGAAGGGTTACACTACATACTCAAGATGATTCGTTGTTAGATTGAAAAATAAGATTATGAACACTCTGCATAACTTAAAATAAGTTCGGCAAGGCATATACATGTCAATTAAACTTCAGTGACTCCCATTCTGCATACTCATGAAAGACACACATAAATTTCAGGAAAAGTTCCTCTAAACACCTAAAGCACATTTGCAACCAATTTCATAAAACAGAATCACCACCCTACTAGCATAAAAACCTGTAAGCGCTAATAATACTTAGCCGACAGCTAATGCGCACCTACCACAACCCAAAAATCGTTCACTACAGTAACTTCAGGCATCAAAATTCATATACACCACCTTTCTCACTTAAACACTTTTTTTTGAGGTTATAATCTAGGTCTAAGATTTCAAATACAGATTTTGCCTGTACTGCAAGTGAAGGATGAAATCACTAGGCAACCACATAACACACATAATTTGATTTAAGGTAACGTTCAATTACATATTATTAAAATTTGTGTGTTTTGGAATGTAGCGATTTCAGTCCATAGATTCCGACACATAGCTCTGTTATTATGTCACAAACTGCTTTTTCCTACTACTAAACTTAAAAATATCTCCCAATCACCGTTTTGCGTGTGGGAGCGCCGTCCGATTCCACCGAAGAAAACAAACTGGTTTCACCTGCGCTGACTGTCGTTCGAAGTTTGGGCATTTGGGCGTTAAGATCGACTGCACAGAGACCACACATGTTCTGGCATATTTGTTTGAAAATATCGGCCGTCTTTGGCCGATGTCGTTCGAGGCCAGAATCCCCCGTTGTTGGTGCTACTATGAACACAGCCTTATTCGGTTACAATATCGCCACTATTCGACGGCTGGTGCTGCTCGTAAAACTTTGAACCTCAATTTCTCGAAACTGCTTGACACGCGCATTGTACCAGAACAGAATTGCTTGTATATGTATATGTATCACAAAAGTGTGAGCAAAATCTGTGACCATTTGGGTTCATGCCTCCCTTGTGAGCCGCTAGGTAGTGCTCCAGTAAATAAGGCGCCACTAGAACTCATACATCTCCATTCTGCACAAAATGTGAACATTGTAGGCTGCGACAGTTTGTAGTGGAAGTATTCTGTCTCTCTAGAGCTCTCCTGGGACCTGTGTGGTAGTGACCTTCAGGTATATAGCGTTCAGGGCATGCGGTCATTCCCCTGTTGGACGCCAACTAGTACTGCCGTCTATAACATCGAAATTCGTCTGTACGCTTAAAACAATGTGTCCAGCGGACACATTGTAAGAGAAACTCCGTCCAAAAACATTTTCGCGACAGACTTGCGATCTATCTTCTCAGTTCGCCCTCGACGCATACTGCTCACCAGATAACGGCTGCAGAGTCATGTTACCCCTCAGGTGTGTCAATTGCATCACAGGGACGCCTACAGTATACAGTGCCTCCTAGTGCTTTCACTTTTGGCAAGTGTAAAGCTATTTTTGTAACCATATGCCTTCCACGTAAAATGTCACGATAAACAGAGCGAATATCATGCAGAGCTTGCTCGATGGAGTCGCGGACAGGGCGTGTGATTTTTACTCCCAGACATGGAGACATGAAAACCCGCCAGGATAGCCGAGAGCGCTAATGCGCTGCTTCATGGACTCGGGTAGGCGCGCCGGCTCCGCACCGAATCGATTAACGACAAGGGCCGGTGTGCCGACCAGCATGTATATGGTTTATAGGCTGTTTTCCACATCCACCTAGGTGAATACCGGGCTGGGCCCCACGTTCCACCCCAGTTACACGACTCGCAGACATCTGAAACACGTTCTCACTATTTCCAGATTTACAATAGACGCAGACAGTTGGGGCACACTGATTCCTACCCAGAGAGGTACAAGGTGGCGGCAGCGAGGGCATCCGGCCACCTCTTCGCACTAACTATGCCAAATCCGACTGTAACAACGACGACCCTGCCAAAATTGCGAGACAAAGGCGGAAGCGGAAGAAGAAGAAGAAGAACATGGAGACTTGAAAACACAAAATGATCAGGAGCAATATGATAGATACTAACCTAGATTTTATTCCAAACTAATTTTGAAACTATTTAGAACAGGAGAAATGAGAAGTTAGTGCTGGTTAAAACTTACAGCAGAAAATTTCAGCATACGGATACTTAAGCTGGTCATGTGGCAAATGATCATGAAGAAACCAGCCTTAAAGTGTATGCAATTAACGAATCATTCGCATCACGCAGTATCAAGCAAAATGTGTATAAAAACTTAAAATTCTCCTGCCTCATGAAGAAAAACATATCCATATATCAAGTGTGCAGCTTTAATTTTTCTTGCGTTTCTGAACACCATGTCCACCGCAGGGCAACGGCAGTCTTTTATTTTTAACTTTACCTGTCTGTGTGCCACAAGCTCCATAAATTTAAAGAAAAGTCAGCGTGTCTTCCAGGCAGTACTTCGGTAAGTATGACGAGGTGGTTTCCACATCCACCTTACAACCATCCATTTAACCATAAAATAATCACAATTACTGCAGACGGATCACAATTACCTTGTCCGAGCGTGTTAAAGTGATACATAAATAATTTTTAAGGATTAGAAATGTTTACGATGCATGTTTCAGACTGCATGTGACAAAGATAATATATCACAAGTATTTCAAAACAATAGTTTCATTCATACTGGAAATAAAATCAAAATAAAAGATATTTTTGTGGATTGACAGCATAAATTAACAATTTATGATTTTAAAACACTTTCTGAAATCCAAAAATAATTAAATATCTGTGAACAATTTATTTGTTTTTCAGTGGCAAAAGATTATTATTATTAACAGGACAGGTATTCTGAGGGTTCCGTACAAAATTAATTATGTATATATTTATAGTGCATATATCAAACCTTATGACCGAGTTTCCGGATATTGAAATATGTGACATAAATGGCCATATCTTTTGATTTCAGTGGCTTAGATACTTAAATTTTAGAACAGACCGCAGACTTTAGTATCTTACCAGACGACCGTATGTTTTAACTGCGCTGACTGAGAAGCTTAAATGTTTTTCCACAGCGAAGAACATCTACATCTACATCTACATGGATACTCTGCAAATCACATTTATGTGTCTGGCAGAAGGTTCATCGAACCACCTTCACAATTCTCTATTGTTCAAATCTTGTATAGCGCGAGGGAAGAACGAACGCCTATTTCTTTCCGTACAAGATCTGATTTCCCTTTTTTATCATGGTGATCGTTTCTTCCTATATAGGTCGGCGTCAAAAAAATATTTTCGCATTCGGAGGAGAAAGTTGGTGATTTGAATTTCGTGAGAAGATTCCGTCGCGACGATAAACGCCTTTCTTTTAATGATGTCCATCCCAAATCCAGTATCACTTCAGTGACACTCTCTCCCCTATTCCGCGACAATACAATACGTGCTGCCCTACTTTGAACTTTTTCGATGTACTACGTCAATCCTATCTGGTAGAGATCCCACACCGCGCAGCAGTATTCTAAAAGAGAACGGAAAGCGTAGTGTACGCAGTGTCCTTGGTAGATCTCTTACATTTTCTAAGTGTCCTACCAATAAAACGCAGTCTTTTGCTATCCTTCCCCACAACATTTTCTATGTGTTCATTCCAATTTAAGTTATTCGTAATTGTAATTCCTAGGTACTTAGTTGAATTTCCGGTCTTTATATTTGACTGATTTATCATGTAACTGAAGTTTAACGGACTCCTTTTAGCACTCACGTTGTTGAACTCACACTTTTGTTATTTAGGATCAATTGCCCATTTTCGCACCATACACTTATCTTTTCTAAACTGTTATGCCTTTTGTTTTGGTCTTCTGATGGTTTTACTAGTCGATAAAGGATAGCATGATCTGCAAACAATCTAAGACGGCCGCTGAGATTGTCTCCCAAATCGTTTATATAGATAATAAACAGAAAATAAAACGCCAGAAAACACTTCTGTCTTACTCGAAGGCTTTCCGTCAATTACTACGAGATGTGACCTCTCTGACAAGAAATCATGAATCCAGTCACATAACTGAGACGATATTCCATAAGCACGCAATTTCACTACAAGCCACTTGTGTGGCAGAGTGTCAAAAGCCTTCTGGAAATCCAGAAATACGGAATCAATTTGAAATCCTCAGTGTTTACTGTGTGTTAATAGACAGTTCTCTTCGAGGTAATTCATAATGTTCGAACAAAACATTTATCCCAAAATCTTGCTGCATATCGATATTAATGATATGTGCCTGTAATTTAGTGGATGACTGCTACTACCTTTCTTGAATATTGGTGTGACTCAACGGAGCCCAAAACCCAACCATCCTATGGCGCAAGTCGAGGAATCTGCAGCCTACACGGTCGCAGAACCGTCTGAGCCTCTGATTCAGACCCCTCACTCGGCTCTCTACCAGAGGTCCGCAATCGGTGCTGTCGACTAAGCTCTAATCTCGAATGGTATTCAGTCTGTTCGGCTTGAGGAACGTAATGATATTTAGTGTAACATAATGACTAACTTTTACCTGGAAACGCAAGTAAATTTCTACTTTCATCTTACTAGCTTAACATGAAATTTTTTGTAATGGAAGAAATAGAACCGCATAACGAGTTTGCCGGAAACGCAGATACTACGCCGATTGTAACGTGCAGCCACAAATAGCGCACTCCATACCGTAGCAGTGTGTTTTAACAATTACACTTAGGTAATTTTCAATCTGATTATACTCATATCGCTCTGGTAACAACGCCGTTTGGGCTAGCAGAAGCTAAAGTAGGAAAAAAACTGAACCGTCTGTGTTGCAATTTGTGCAAAACTCATTCAAAGCTTAGGTTATCAATTTTTGCGGTAATTAATTCTGCCTTTAGCATATGCAAATTGATACCCTCATTCACCAGTCGCTTTTGTTTTAAGCGAATAAAGATCTACAGTGTCTATGGTGCAAAAATTGTGATTCGTAATCAGTCTTAGTTATTATGATTATTATAGATATGACGAAAGTTTTGTTTACGAGCACCGTATTTAAAAATTACTCTGAGCAGTTCGTGTTGCTCTTCAATGTTCTACTAAAACACAGCTTTTCCTTTCATTTTCACCAGAGGCTGGAATATAAATTACGTTGCACACATTCACAGAACTTGCACTGGAAACAGTGAGAGATTTAACTTCTTACTGCTTCCATAAGGCCTATTTTTCTTTCATTGCACATTTTTCTCTTGCTCAAATCAAATAATTTTTCTGCGGATATTGGTATTTTTCACATACTGCTGTATTTGTGTTATTTCATTTGTTTTCCAGGGTTTTGAGGGTAATGCTAGTGTGACCACTCAAGAGCAAAAAGGTTTTGGACCTATAATAATAAAAGGCCTAAAATTTATTTCGTAATAATAATGTTTCCAGTATAGCTAATGGCGATGGAGTGTCAGAATAAAATTATTTCCCTTTTGATGAACTTTTTAATTTTCAGTACGATTAAAACAAAAATAAGGGAACATAATTATAACACTTGCGTTTTAACAACAGAATACCTATGCCGAGCGGGATACCGCAGTGGTTAGCACATTGGACTCGCATTCGGGACGACGACAGTTGAAACCCGCGAATGGTCATCCTGCATCCTGATTCAGGTTTTCCGTGGTTTCCGTAAATCACTTAAGGAAAATGTCGGGATGGTTTCTTCGAATGGGCACACCCACTTTTCTTCTCCAACCTTCCCTACTCCGAGCTTGTGCTCTGTCAGTAATGACCTCGTTGTCGACGGAACGTTAAACACTAATCTCCTCCTCCCTCCTCTAACAAGACACTAACACGGAGTAGGCTGCGGCTGTGCATTATTCCTATCAACTGATTAGTCCGTGATCCTAGCTACATACATGTCAACACAACTCAGTGATGCATTTGATGGCCTTTCATGCACTTTTTCGGTGTCCGTTGCTGCCATATATCCGCCAGTGGCGTCTCTAGCAGTGCGAGACTTTCGGAACCGCTCATGCAGGAAATCGGCTACGGAGACCCATTCTTCATGCCCCTCTAACGTAGTTGGTAGTTGCAATATCGAAGGAAATGCCAGGCAGCTCCGACCCTTCACTGATTTACTGGCGTGATGATGAATTCACTTGGTATTCTGTGGCACTGAATAAATAAGTTCCATTTCTTGAGCACAAAATGGTCCTTCTACGAATGAGAAGTAGTTGCTCCAAGGTTTTCGTCGCTGAGAACTGTTTACCCAAATAAACAGTATATCAATGAATTAGTACCTTTTCCATCAGCCCCTCGTTAGCTTAGTGGTAACGCCGTGGTTCGAGTAAAGGCTACCTTATAAGTCCAGTTCTCTCTCACTAGAAAACCAGTACATGTTGTCGGCTCTTTTTAAAGTATTTTTATTTCAGCGAGCCTACAAACGACCAGAACGAAATTCAGTAATAAAATTTTAAAAATACAACCCGTAATAATTTTTCTCGCTACATAAATTCAACACCTCATGTGAATTATGATAGGTATTAGATTCGGTTGTATCAAACTGAACTACATAAACAATAAGTATTTAAAATATCATAGACAATGTTTATGAGACAGATTTTAAATTTATGTAAGTCAGTTAAGAAACATTTATCTCAGGAAAATTACAGAAAGAATGACCACACTGAGTAACACAGTGACGAGAATACATATAGAAAAACCATATTCAAAAGCTTATTAAACAATTCAGTTCTTTTACTTTTCCAGCCCGTGTCGCTACGAGTCTTGGAGAGAAGTGAATCAGTAACTTAACATACTTTGCTTATTTTCATTCAGTATTATGGTATGATATTATATTAACGGCTAAATCAACTTTAACACATTGTCACAAAAACGTAAAGCAATCGTTTAAATAAGAGCTGCAAAAGTTAGTAGTGGAGAACATATGACATACAACCTTAGGATTTAAGGCTACAAAGTAGTGACCGTCTCAAACGCATTCATCGGCTATACGCTTTCAGTGTACAAAAGGATGCCACATGAAAAATATGTGTTCAGCCATTATGGTCTTGTACACAACATTTTAAGGATTTGGGCATTATAACTACAGTACCACAACATGTGTTGTATTCCATAAATTGTTTTGCAAATTATATACTATAGTTCAGAAGGAATAATAACGTCGATGTTCTCAATACTAGATGAAAACGGACGCACATTGCTCTTTATTAAAACTTTTTTAGCTCAGAAAGGAATGAATGACACTGCACCAATTACCAAAGGAAATTAAATGAGTGACAGACAGAAAAATCAGATATTGCACTAAGATAAAAATAGTCCTTCCGGGAAATAGTTGGGTTCTATAGAAGAAATGTTATATAAAATGTTTCTCATTTACTGCAAAACTACTTGATACCTACTTCTGTCACTAAACCGAATACTCTTATACTCTTTTCTGTTTTGAACTCATCTGTGAATGGTCAGCCTGTAATTATATTAAAATAAAAGCTATGTTAATAATCTGTAAATTGATTTGCTCTGCACCACTGCGATATATCGTGCAAGTGGCGCATGTAATAAATGTTCAAATGTGTGTGAAATCTTATGGGACTTAACTGCTAAGGTCATCAATCCCTAAGCTTACACACTACTTAATTTAAATTATCCTAAGGACAAACACACACACCCATGCCCGAGGGTGGACTCGAAACTCCGCATGTAACACAAAACTAAATAATACATAACTTGTACTTTCCAAAGTGAGAGCCGTTACAGGTTTTGCATTCATGTCGAGCAGTGATACGGAAACAAAATGGTGTGAATGACCGCCGGACAGTGATACGGAAGTAAGGGCCACAGTTTGTGTTTGTGGGACGAGGTGGTAGGCGCGTGAGCGCAGAACCAGAATAAACAGTATGAAGGTGGTACCTGTACACATACCATTGGTGATCTTGCAGCTCTCTAAGAATGAAATTCAGACCTTTAGATGCTTACAGGCGATGGTATGTGCTTGCAAGAATGTTTGGTTCAAAGTGGTTCAAATGGCTCTGAGCACTATGGGACTTAACAGCTGAGGTCATCAGTCCCGTTGGACTTAGAACTACTTAAGCCTAACTAACCTAAGGACATCACACACATTCATGCCCGAGGCAAGATTTGAACCTGCGACCGTAGCAGCAGCGCGGTTCCGGACTGAAGCGCTTAGAACCGCTCGGTCACAGCGGCCGGCTTCCAGAAAATAAAGTTATGATATTTTTTATGCACGGATCTGCCAAATGGCGCATGCAGACTATCTCTCCGTGAATACCAAGGAATCACAAGAGAAGTGAAAGCCCAGATGTTCAGCGGTGTGTCACAATCGAGGAAATAGTGTCGACCATAAAAATAATACTTGGGTCAGTTTTAAATATAATGCGCAACGTCTTGAATGTGACAGTTGTAGTCTCCCATTGAGTTTTGCCACTGGTCACGGCCATTCCAAATGTCTACCGATCCTAAGCAGCAGCGTAACTGTTGCTGGTGTGTCAGGCCAATCCACATGACATTTTTAGCCCCTAGTCACCACCGAGGACTAAAAGGTGTACGATTATGACCAAGACGCAAATCAGTAAAGTAAACAGTGGAAACCCGTGTATCCATGACCCAACCGTGATCTGGGAAGGTGACGCTGTGACTGACAGGATGTGGTGCTAACAGATCTCATCTGTAAGGGGCAAATTGCCATAGCAGCGTAATACCGAAGTCTGCTGACGAGGTGACAGCATCGTGTCAAGGCGATACGTTCTAGGAAGCTGTGCGAGGGGGTGTTTTTGGTCCGTGACAGCTCCTCAGCTCTTCTACGGAGCACATAATCACATATGTTACTTCTTTGGCTGTCAAATAGCGCCGCACTCCCTGTATTCTTCTGATATGGCACGCAGTGTCTTCTTCCGCTTTCCTCAGACGAAGAAGCCAATGTCCAGCAGCCATTTCCAGAATGACGTCAAGGTGATATTAGAGGGGAATATAACTTTAAGCATAAGAAAGTTTATTCTGAAGGTGTTTGTCTGGAGTGCAGTCTTTCACAGAAGTGAAGCGGGGAGAAACTCTTGAAACGTTGTGCTGCAGAACAATGCTGAGGACTAGATCAGTGGATTGAATAACTGAAGAGGAAGTACTGGATTGAACTGAGGAAGAAAGAAGTTTATGTCTCAGCTTCTCTAAAATAAGGGGCCTTGAGACATTTAGGAATTGTCAGTTTGGTAATGGTGTGTAATGGAGGGACGTGAGGAGGGTAAGACTTGTAGATGGAGATTAAGGCTTGAATACAGTAAGCAAGTTCCATTAGACGTAATGTAAAGTAGTTTTGCAGAAATGAAAAGGCTTGCACAGGGTACACTAGCGTGGAAAGCTGCTTCAACCCAGTCTTCGCACTGACGACCACAACAAGAACGCTTCGCATTCCCCTTTTCTGACTAATGTTGTGGAGTGTTTGCAGTTGGTTGTACGGCGTAAGACGGAAGTAGAGACCCCCTTGCAAATATTCCTAGTTGGTACTCTCCCTGTCTGTCTGCTTGTCTGTCTGTCTGTCTCCCTCTCTCTCACTTTATCTCTCTCTCTCAGTACTTTCGTCACAGTGATATTGGCCCTCGTTAGATACTGTGACTCTCAAACAACAACGTGAAGTAGTTCAACACCGTACCCGGGCTTCCATCAACTTTGGTACGCTCAACGTTCACCAGCGTATCAGGCAGTATTTTTGGATTCGTGTATTAAACCTCGAGCATCACTTTGAGGGAATCGCTGCTTACGCGCGAAACCAGCTATTCTGTCAGTACCTTGCTAGCTCAAGCTAACGAGCAGTTTTACTTTACACCGAGGTGACAAAAGTCATGTGCACATATACAGATGACCGTAGTATTGCATACACAAGGTATAAAAGGACACTGCATTGGTGGAACTATCATTTGTACTCAGGTAATACATGTCAAAAGGTTTCCTAAGTGATTACGGTAGCACGACGGGTATTAACACACTTTGAATGTGGAATGATAGTTGGAGCTAGACGCATGGTATATTCCGCTTCGGAAATCGTTAGGGGGTACAATATTCCGAAATCCACAGTGTCAACAGTGTGCCGACAATACCAAATTTTAAGGTATTATCTCTCACAACAAACAACGCAGTGGCCGACGGTCTTCAAGAAACGAACGAGAGCAAAATGGTTCAAATGGCTCTGAGCACTATGGGACTCAACTTCTGAGGTCATTAGTCCCCTAGAACTTAGAACTAGTTAAACCTAAGGACATCACAAACATCCATGCCCGAGGCAGGATTCGAACCTGCGACCGTAGCGGTCTTGCGGTTCCAGACTGCAGCGCCTTTAACCGCACGGCCACTTCGGCCGGCGAACGAGAGCAGCTGCGTAGATTTGTCAGTGTCAGCAAGTGAAGCAACACTGCTTGAACTAAGCGCGGAAATCAATGTGGGACGTACGATGAGCGTATCCGTTAGGAGAGCGCGATGGAATTTGGCGTTAATGGGCTATGTCAGCAGACTCCCGCCACGATTTCCTTTGCTAACAGCATGACATTGCCTGTAGAACCTCTCCTGGGCTCGTGACCATATCGACTGGACCCTACAAGACTGAAAAAACTTGGCCTGCTAAGATGAGCTCCGATTTCAGTTTGTAAGAGCTGATGGTAGGTTTCGGGCGTGGCGCAGACCGCACGAAGCCACAGACCCAATTTGTCAACAAGACACTGAGCAAGCTGGTGGTGACTCCGTAATGGTGTGGGCTGTGACGTGTCCTCTGGTCCAGCTGAACCGATCATTGTCTATAAATGGTTATACTCGGCTACTTGGAGACCAGTCAAGGGCTTCATGTTCCCAAAAAACGATGGAATTTTATGGATGACAGTGCGCCATGTCACTGGGCCACAACTGTTCGCGATTTGTTTGATGATCACTCTGGACAGTTAGAGTGAATGATTTGGACACCCACATCACCCAACATGAGTCCCATCCAACATTATAGGGTGTAATCCATAGCCTATAGAAGTAGCATGGATCAATATTTCTGTAGGGGACTTCCAACGGATTGTTGAGACTATACCACGTCGAATTGCTGCGCTACGCCGATAAAATGAGATCCTACACGATGTTCGGAGGTATCCCATGACTTTTGTCACCTCAGTGTACATACTGTCGCTATCTACACTACGCAGGGTTTGGCGATGGTTAGCCTATGTAGAGGGGGGTGAGCTGCGTTGTCAGAGGTCAGGAAGCAAGCAGTTCACCACCCTGCGCGAGGTAATGGTGTAGTGGTGAGTGGATGCCTCGTTGACGTCCGACGTTTTGATAGCGTTGTTAAAACATTCATTTATATCTCAGCAATAGTCGTGATGATGATCCTAGAAGCCAGATCCCCCAAGGCGTAAGTTTTACACGGTCGGCGAGAATGTGCTGCGGACAGTGAGCGGTCGTTGTCACAAGCAATCTGCAGCGTCGGTCGGCCACTGAAACGAAGAAAACAGACATTAAGTTGGGACGATGCCCCTACAAGTGGGCAGCAGCCTTCGACAGCCACACAGACTGCAGGCAGCCCAGCAGCTCAGGGTGCTCAGAATCTTGTCGTAGACCCAGTGTGGAGGCGGCAGCTCTCGGCAACAGTGTCTGCCCACGCATGCGGAGACGGACAGCCAGTAGCTTGCCCATGGCGGCTGAGCGGCTGCACAGCCCCAGATTCGAACAGTTGACCATCAGGCTTCGAGGCCAGCAGCAGCTGAAGTAAGTTCGCAAGTGACCCACAATCGGAGGGCAGCATTACACTCGGCGCAAATAGCAGGGCTAGAACTAGCAGCGACAGAGTCCGGTGGTAGCTCCTTGCAGACTCGTGTCGACTCGAACACCGGCGCGCATCTCACTTCGAAGCTGATGGTTGTCAGACTACATATTTCTGTCTAGAAATGGTTAGTCTTTATATGGGCTTGGCCCGTCCTTCTCTTGCGAAGGCTTTGATTCCCATCACATAAACCAGCGCGGACATGAACAAATCAGGTTACAGACGCCAGAGTGGCTTTGTCATTCTGTCACACTGATGAGACTACGGCTCTGGTGCTTCTGCTTTGCCAAGTTGAGTGGTAGCTGCTCAACAGCGTAGTGACAGTACTTGCTGTATCAGTGGGTCGCTCCTTATGTAAGTGCCTTGCTAGGCTTGGTCATGAGGCTCTAGCATTACCCATGGTGGTGTCTACTTCATTAAGCTGTTGCGAGTAAATTAGTTGCAGCGCAACACTCCTCCCTTCTTCAGAAGATCTGGCCCACAAAATCCACCTCATATCGACTGCACAAAATCTCGACACATATCTTACAAGTTGACCATTACTTACAGTACATTCAAGTTTTCCTTTATATTAGTTCAGCTTAAACCACAAGGTTCTTGGGCTTTTCTTTAATCTAAATTGTACTTTCCGTTGTTACTTGCCCCTTCATAGGAACATTGTTTTACTGGATCATCACTGATAACCTAGTGCAATAATATTACCAAATATTCTCTTCTTCACATAGTCCTAAACAATTACTTAAAAGTGAACAGTCACACTCAACTGTTTCTCATGCTTGGCATTTCGTCTTGTACATCGCGTTGTTTCTTAACCCGTTGCGCTCGCTACATCATCCAGAAACTCGAAAGAAAACACATCCTTGAAACTAGGCTCATACCAAAACCTACGTACTGTACCACCATTCACTATACACTGGTCGGTAGCTCCAATTCCTCCCTTTACTTTAATCCTAGTTACAGACTGACTACATAAGGCAAACCAAACCATCTTCCTTTTGTCATGTGAACTGAGTCTTAGTGATGCTGTACGCAATTAGTTTGGTTCTACTTTCATGACTATATCACTTGGAGCCAACAATGTCTTCCCGAGTTTGACGGTGAGGTGTAAAAGTCACTTACACAAAATTTTACCTACCCTCAGTACCTATAACATTGCAAGTATCATCAACTTTATGAAGCTCCGGATCCTCAAGTACACACTATTGAAAGGATTCCGTCAAGGCAGCTAATTAATTAGCTCTTTAATCGTTTATACCCTTTCTTTTCTTCCTCCCTTCTCCCTTATGAGGAGGCAGTGCCATGACAGGCAGCGGCGAATCTTTGTCCCTAGTAATCAAATGCGCCTTTACTACTTTATTATCGACAACATTTGCAACGCAACTGATATCATTAATAATGTGCCTCCAGTACATCTTGCCAAGGCTCCACGTTCTCTAAACAATAACCACTATCACCCAGTGGAGTATATACTACTGCAACTGAATCAGTATCCTCTATGGTGCTACACAACCACTCATTTACATCAGTACAGCTAACTGACAATCAGCATTATCAGTGGAGCTGATAAATCTACCTTACTTTCTGTAACTTCTGCAATGCTAGTATTTTGCGCATTACTTCTTTCGCCATACTTTCTGCATCCGTGCAAGTAATACTCCTTCCTAATCTCTCACGCAACCTGTAAAATTTGATATTCTTTCCTGCTAGAGAAACATACTAATCTTATTGAATCCGCCAGTTGTCCTACTCCTGCTCCCTCTCCTCCGCCTCTCCTAGAGAAACAGGACTGCACTGATCTCCACGTCTTTCCCTTTTTAGTTCCACTACCCCACTACTATTCTAAGGGAAAATTTGTGGCAATATACTGGTGAACAAGTGTAGCAGCCGCTGGCGACTAGCGAGTGTAAGGGTTTTGACATTCTCGTTACAATAACAGAGTTGTTGTCTGTTTTGAGACGGGTTTACCTTAGCTCGGTGAAATTTGACAACACAGTAACAAGACACTGTTCTTTCGGTAGAGATAAGGAGATTTCTCAGCTGACAGGTTTCAGTAGTGTCGATGAAAACGCGACTGGAAGCAGCGCAGGTCATCACAGTGGTACCTGCCTCCGGCATTATGTCCACTGGCCAGACTCAGTGGCACGGCTATCATAGGGGACAGCAGATTGTATCCCAGGCATGGCAGCCGCCAACTACCAGTGCAGTGTGGGCCACAGAGGCACGGTCACCCTCTGCAGAGCTGGATACCACTGCAAGAATCCTAACCAGCTTCAAGCGTCGCTGACGTATAGTGTCTGTGGTGCCATGTTCTGAGCACCGGCGTCAGTAAACTGGGTTGCGCACACTGGCCATTACCTCCTGATCACACAGCCCTGCCATCTTCTAGGGGGAACGTGGTCGCTACTTCAGCTGGCATAGTGTAAATGTTTGAGTAAATAACGAATTATTTTTTACAGCCAAGCTTCGCTGAGCCACCGCCAGCATGCAGTCGTACGTAAAGTCTCCGCTGCCAGCCATCCTGCTCCATAGTCACCCGTCCACCACCAGAGTTAGCTGCATTTGGAGTCAGAAATGATGCTGTGACGTCTTCTGTCATCGTCCAGCGCCGTGACATGCTCGGGTGTTTACAAGTACAGTGTCGGAAACTTTTCCACTGGACGTCAGAGACGCTATACACAAGCAACATTTCTTCTGTGAATTACCCTTTGGATGTTAATTTCTGTTCCACGTCCTACTTCTTGACGAATAGCGTGAATCCAAGTGTTAGATACGGAATAATTTACCGTACTGAACTTTTCTCACGTCTTCGCAAGATTTATTGATTGCAGTGTATTATGGTCTGTTATGCCCGCACGGCTTCTTTAATAAATTTTTACATCAAGCCGAGTCAAGCCTACTTTCCTTATTCAGCCTACAAGCGCACGCAGATGTTAAACGGTCGATCGCGGTAATTCAAACCGGTACCGACAAGGTGGTGTCCCCGACGTGACCTCCTGCGTGTACGCTGAATTTACGAGAAGTCCTTGCAAGAAATTGAGTTGGCGAATCCACCAGAGCAGACAAATACTTCTGTGGGGCGTATAGCGGTTCGACTATCACCCTTCTGGCCGCACAACCCATCCCTGTGGTTTGCGAAAGTTGAAGCGTTTTTTTTTCTACTTGGGTATCACGGTCGACGCCACGAAATTCGCGCTAGTGGTCAGCCAACTAGATCACCAGCACGCTGCTGAGGTTCAAGACATCATAATTAGCCCACCGGGAACGAACAGCTACGACCGATTGAAAGCAGAACTAATTCGGCACGTGTCTGCTTCGCAAGAAAAACGAATCCAGCAGGTGCTTACCCAAGAGGACATAGGCGACAAAAAACCGTCACAGTACCTACGTCATCTGCAGAGTAATGTAGACGCAGGTGCAGTCCCGGACAGCTTACTGCGCACGATCTGGAGCAGCCGGTTACCACCACCAGTGAAGGCAGTCGTGGTGTCGCAGACTGACGCGTCTTTAGATGCGGTGGCCGAATTAGCCGAAAAGGTCCAAGAGACAATGACGCAGCCATAGCTAGCTCCGCCACCGCGGCCTGCGTCTGCGCGGCGACAACTGTTTCACGCGCGGATTATGATGTTCTCGCCAACGAAGTGCATTTGTTATCACAGCACATCAGCGAGCATTTATACTGCCGCGACAAGGACAACAAGAGCCGTCATCGATTCCTTCATCGCCCACGCAGCCGATCATCGACAGCCTCGTCTACGACAGGGCCAGAACAAACACTCTGTTGGTACCATCGCCAGTTTGGCGAGCAAGCACGTAACTGTACGACGCCCTGCGCCTACCCAAACGGTAGCGGCGATCGGAAGTGAGCGCCTCCTCCGGTTGCTGTCCGACATCCAGGCGCCTGTTTGTGAGTGACCGACGTTCCACCTGGAAGCAGACACTGGTTCCGATTTGTCAATCTTTCCTCGAACCATGCTACTTCAGGAGTGACCGTCTACGCCCATTTGCCTCACAGCTGCTAATAACTCGCGGATTACGAGGTATGGCACTATGCGCTTGGAACTCGATCTCGGGTAGCGGCGCGCTTTCTCGTTGGACTTTACCGTCCTGGACGTCACCGAACCAATCATCGGAGCTGACTTTCTCGCCCACTAAAACCTGCTGCCTGACATGAGGAACTCAAGCCTGGTCTACAACACTACTGGCCTAACAACTTCTGGATTCCATCGAGACGCCGCTGTCCATACTGCCAGCGTAATCCAGGTAGTGGATGGCGAGTACGCGGAGCTGCTGCGAGGATTTCCAGCCCTGATGCGACCGTCCGGGGCACCTAAGGAGGTAAGACGTGATACCGTCCATTATATTGAGACTATTGCTCGACCCCCTGCCTCTTGTAGGCCGCGACGCTTAGCCTCAGATCGCCTCAAAATAGCAGAGGCAGAATTTGACAGTATGTTGCGCGAAGGTATAATCCGGCCTTCCAACAGCCCGTGGTCCTCACCATTACATCTAGTGCCAAAGAACGAAGTTGCATGTACGCCGTGCGGCGATTATAGAGCCCTGAACGCCCGGACAATACCCGATCGTTATCCCGTACCCTTGCTGCGCGATTACAATTACGCATTGAGTGGTTAAGTAATGTTCACTGTGTTAGACTGTGCAAAGGCCTACGCACAGATTCTTGTAGCCGAACGTGACATTCCAAAGACAGCCATCATCACTCCTTTTGGTTTATTCGAGAGCATGATTATGACTTTTGGACTGAGGAATGCCGTACAGACATGGCAGCGCTTCATAAGGTCCATGCTACAGGGTCTACCTTTTGCGTTTGCTTACCTGGACGACATACTGGTTTACTGGTTTTATCATAGTCGCCTGAGGAACATCGCCACCATCTAACTGAAGTATCGAAGCGACTGGAACACTACGTAATCGTGCTCAATACATCAAAATGTGTCTTTGGCCAGCCTGAAGTAGACTTTCTCTGACATAGAATTTCTGCGGCAGGATCGTGACCACTACCTGACAAGGTGGAAGCCATTTCGCGCATTCCGAGGCCCGCTACAGCCAAGGAACTACGGCGTTTCCTCGGGATGTTAAATTTTATCCGCCGCCATTTACCAGACTCCGCTGAGCTACAGGAACTTTTAGTTGCAGCGCTAACTGGTCCGAAAGCCAAGGGTAGCGCGCCCATAACTTGGACTCACGAAATGACTGTCGCATTTGAAGCGGGCAAGAAAAGCATCATCAACGCAACCCTGCTGGCACATCCAGATCCTACCGCCTCGTTAGCGCTGGTAGTCGACGCTAGCCAGACGGCAATCGGCGCTGTGTTGCAACAACGATGTAGTGACACATGGCAGCCACTCGAATTGTTTTCACGCAAGTTGACAACCTCACAAAGAATTTTGACCGCGTCCGGCAGAAAACGTCTGGCCATTTATGAATCTGTCAAGTATTTCATACCACAACTAGAAGCACGTGACTTTGTTATTTTTACGGATCACAAACCACTAACATATTCATTCTGTCAGAACAGCATGAACTGTCCCCCCAGACAACACAACCAGATCTTGTTTATTTCCCAATTTACCACCGATATACATCATGTGTCTGGGATCGACTATGTAGTGGCCGATTGTTTGTCCAGAGTCAGCAACATCGCCAATACGATCGATTTCGCCAAGCCAGCCGGTGTGGCCGAGTGGTTCCAGGCGCTTCAGTCTGGAACGGCATGACCACTACGGTCGCAGGTTCGAATCCTGAATCGGGCATGAATGTGTGTGATGTCCTTAGGTTAGTTAGGTTTAAGTAGTTCTAAGTTCTGGGAACTGATGACCTCAGATGTTAAGTCCCATAGTGCTCAGAGCCATTTGATTACGCCAACCTCGCTGCAGCACAACGAGCTGATGCGGAATTACAAGCGATTCTGTCAAATGGTGAATCAGCGCTGGACCTGCAGCTGGTAGACATTCCTGGAAGCGACGTAAATCTATATTGTGACATCTCCACATCGAAGCTGAGACCCGTCCTACCTCTGGAATTTCGGAAGGACGTTTTCCATTCGCTGCACAATTTATGTTCAAGTGGTTCAAATGGCTCTGAGCACTATGGGACTTAACATCTTAGGTCATCAGTCCCCTAGAACTTAAAACTACTTAAAACTAACTAACCTAATGACATCACCTAATGACATCGAACCTGCGACCGTAGCAGTCCCGCGGTTCCGTACTGCAGCGCCTAGAACCGCATGGCAACCGCGGCCGGCCAACTTATGTCACCCAGGCATACAAGCTATGGCACGCTTAGTAACAACGCGTTACGTGTGTCCTGGAATGCAAACAGATCACCGTGAATGGCGCGAGATGCTGTTTGAAATGCCAGCGTAGCAAGATAAATGGCCACGTCCACTCACTGGTAGGAAGCTTTCCAATCACGACAGCACGATTCACGAATGTCCACCTTGGCATTGTTGGCCGATTGTCATCATCCGATGGTCACCGTTACGTACTTACGAAGATTGATCGGTACACTCGATGGCCGGAAGCTGCGCCAGTGTGCAATGCTACGCCAGAAACTATCGCTTTCACCTTCATCACACACTGGTTGTCACGTTTTGGTTGCCCGCTACACATTACGACGGACAGGGGACGCCAATTTGAGTCCGATTTGTTTCTAGAGTTGACAAAATTTTGTGGCACACTTCACCTCCGGACGACGTGTTATCACCCTGCCAGCAATGGTTTAATAGTGCGATGGCACCGTACCCTAAAAGCTGCCGTAATGTGTCATGACACCGGATGGACCAAAGCACTTCCTGTGGTACTACTTGGACTCCGAAGCACATTCAAGCCAGACATGGATGCTTTTCCAGCCGAATTGGTTTACGGCGAAGCATTACGCTTGCCGTGAGAATTCGTGGCTACCGACGCTCTGCCGAATCCTACGGGCTACCAGCCGGAATTTCTCCGCCAAATGCGACAACATGTGGCTCGCCTCCGTCAGCAGTAACCTCACCGACACGGGACTCCTGCCACGTTTGTCCATCGTGATCTATCCTTCTGCACACACGTCATGTTACGAACGGAATGTATTAAACCCTAGCTCCAACCACTATATTCCGGCCCACACCGTGTCGTAACCACAGGAAGCAAGACCGTAGACATCTTGATCAATGGGAGACCGCCTACGGTCTCCACTGACCTCGTGAAACCGGCGTACATCTTTCCGGTAGCTACGACGCCTGACCTACCACGACATCCACCTCACTCAGCAATCACTCCGTCAACGTCGTTGCCGACACACACGCAGCCGGGAACAGCAGTTGACCCACCACCACGCACCTCAAGATACGGGCTATTTGGAATGACGTTCCGCTTCCACCATGGGGGCTGATGTGGAATTTTCTGAACTTTTCTCACGCCTTCGAACGAGTTATTGATTGCAGTGTGTTATTGTCTGTTCTGCCCGCAGGGCTTCGTTAACAAATTGTTACATCAAGCCGATTCAAGCCTATTTTCATTATTCAGCCTACAAGCACACGCAGATGTTAAACAGTCGCTCGCGGTAATTCAAACCGGTATCGACATTGGTATCATCTTCAATGAGCAGCAGGTGATTTATCGTCCACGTAGCAAAACATCTAGAACACAGCCTGAAATGTCATCACAGTTAGGTAAGTGAGAGACCCTCTATTTATTTTGTTGTGTGTGACAGACACGGTACCTAGGCGGTAGTGTCACCATAAGTGGACGGTACTTTGATTTGGCAAGAGGAACCAATTCAAGTGTCTGAGTTCTAGTGTACTGCGAGTAGGGGTGCTTGGAGCCTGTTAGATGTTCGCAGTGCAATGTGCTTGGGCATTCTGTGCCGGGTGCAGAATCAGTGGCAATAATGTGCTTTACAAGCCACCGCTACGGTCATACTGCAAGGTAATGCAGGGAGTCAAGCTCTTTGACTGCTACAAACGTGCTCGCTGCATTCCGCGGATAACGCGGCTTTGTTGTCTCCTGCATTGGGAGACCGCTTTCTAGCCGCTATCTGCGTGCTGGTTCTGTCGCATGCTGCAGCTCCCCTGAGCTGAATATTCCTGGAACACTTGGCATGACAATTACGTCTGCGGCTCTGGGTCTCTCCGCCACCGATACAACATAGATACAGCTACTCTAGCAACTTAAATTTTTCGCTTTAAAGCTCCTCTATAAATGAATCGCTCCATAGACTAAGACACAGTTATGTCAATATTGTTTCACGTGTCGGAAGTATCTCTTTTCTGTAGCTTTGTTTGGATGTTAGAAGCCATGACGAAAGCGTCGTTTCACTTTGGATTCGTCTCAGTAACGTGGTGTTCTTAGATAATTATTCCTCCATAAAACTGCTGTCCTGCATTCATTCATAACTGCTATAACTAAAGGCAAAGGTGAATCTATCAAAGATACCGCTCTAATACATCGACAGTCGTTAAGAACCATAGTAATAAATTTTTCACCCCACGTTTGTTACTTCTGTTCACGAATTTTCAGCGAAGTATGAAATATTTATCATCCGATTTTAAGAAATGTATTTGATGAATAATAACTGATTCTTCCACACCACGCAGTATGTTACACCGATGAGCAACCTGTTTCATAGCGTGTTGTTACTTTTGTCAAACACAACACAACAAAAATTCTGATTGGAATGGATTTTACAAGTCCTTGACAGGATTCCAGAGCTATTTGGCACTAGATGTCTACGAAAAGGTCAAGCAATTCCTGCAAATTACTGGATGATAGTTTACGGGCACGCGACTGGCACCCGATATGTGCCCCAATGAGTACAGATCAGTCACATTTGCTGGCCGAGACATCTGTGTGAGTTTACTATAACGTCCCTCAAACCACTGTAGCATGATTCTGACCTTGCAACACTGACAGTTATCCTGGTGGATGATGTCATCACCCGAGTGGGACACTTCAAACATGAAGCTATGCAGGTGGTCCGCAATAATTTTCATGTGGTTCATTGCAGTAACGATATCTTTGGTTACCACCATAGATCCCATGGAATCCCAACTCAATGTACCCACAGCAAAATTCTGCCCTCACCGGCGTGCGTCTATGGCACGGTGCATGTTTCGCGCAGCCATTCGTCTGGATGACGGCGTGTAAAGACCCAACCATCGACGTGGTGTAACAAGAAATGCGATTCATTCGGCAGGCGGCACTTTGCTATCGATCCACGGTGAAACCTCAGTGATTCTATGGCCACTGCAGTCATGACAGACGATGTCGTAGGGCCAGTACGGAAACACCTAGGGGTCGTGTGATGTGGAGCTCCATGTCCAACAATGACATTTGAACGACGTGCTCCAAAACACCTATGCCTGCTCCAGCATTGCATTCTGTCGTCAGATGTGCCACACATCGCTGCCTACCCCGTATTACACAGAACAGAATCCCTCGATCTCTGCATTTATGATGAGACGTGGTCGTCCAATATCATATGGCCTACTAGTTGTTCCACCATCCTTCAATCACTATCCATTGGTGCTCACGACAGTAGTACGCCAACAGACGTCCAGCTTCACCGTTTCAGAGATTCTATTTTCCAGCCGCAGCGACACAACAGCGTGCCCTTTATCAAAATCGCTTTTATCAGTGGATGTCCGCATTAGCGACCAGTATCTTCGCTGCCCATTCGTCTCTCTTCCACTTACATCCTTACCTTACTGGGTCACCTTCCCCCAACACAAACAGGAAGTATTCAACCACGAGATGGACAGTGGTCATAATGTTTTGGCTCATTAGTGTATTTCACTCGATAAGGGGCAGTATTTCTTTTTGTTATTGATCTTAGTTGCTGTGCTGTAACCACTTACATAAAACGTTGAACTAAATTTTAGAATTATTGCAGAAATAAAAATACATCTGCAGGATTTGGGTATGGTCCGTTTTACGTCACAGATTGCTGTTTATGAATGCAGCTAACATATCGAAATAGTACTTAACGCTCAAGGCCGAGCTTTATACACTATAGTTTTCAAGATATTGATTTTTATATCTGCAAGAGGGTTGCACGAATTGCCCCCATTCTTCTGTCCATGCATGACCTGAATCATGCGGTTGTAACAGCCGTTGTATTTGATAAACGGTGGAAGATATCGAAACGAGATTTCTCGCAAATGATAGCACTCAAAATGGTGGATATGTTGCTATATGATCAATACTCTAAACTTTTTTATCCGTTGAGATATAAGCGTAACTATTATTATTCCGATGGAGATATGTGGTTTTTTTTTAGTTTATTATCTCGTCGAAAAAGAAAATTGTGGAATTGCACAGACTAATACTCACGATGTTCTGTGAGGGATACTGGTCTTGCATCGTAACCTCTCTGCTGTTATGTCACAACATGCAATCGCTAAGTAACTAAACGTTTTAATTAGTTCAGGTTCCATCGGTATATTGTATTTACAATCTTTAGAATATTTTACAGCCACAAGTAATCGTATTAGCCCGCCAACTGGTCTCTCTAGCAACTCTATTGCAAAAAAAAATGGTTCAAATGGCTCTGAGCACTATGGGACTTAACATCTGAGGTCATCAGTCCCCTATAACATAGAACTACTTAAACCTAACCAACCTAAGGACATCACACACATCCAAGCCCGAGGCAGGATTCGAACCTGCGACCGTAGCTGTCGCGTGGTTCCAGACTGAAGCGCCTAGCACCGCTCGGCCACAACGGCCGGCAACTCAATTGCAATGGTTTTTATGTGGAGGCATCTGATATTCTTCTTCAGTTCTTTTTTTATACAGTGGGGCCAATTACGAAGTGTAACTGCCTTTCCCCATCTTCATGATTTCTTCCTATGTACAACCATAGCGGCGTTACCATATTCTCAGTCAAAAACAAAGATGAAAACAGCAACATAAATAAGATCAAAGAAGCAAACGCACTTAGGACGGATGATGGAAAGCTGCTGAGCACTCTGGGTGGAAATGCTGCTACTTGGCCGCTCTACCTGGCCGCTAAGAGCTTTGCGCGTTAATGTGTGCGGACCACACACAGACCAGAGCGGCTGTCCGTGTTAACATTGGGACCACAAAGGAGGTGGTAGGAGAGCGCGCTTATATAGGTCTAGAGCACCTGATGGAAGGATAAAAAGTGTGCGTAAACGCGTCCAGAGCAATTGGATATAGTAGCAGTGGTGCACATTAACACGTCCAGAGCTGCCAAAGGTCTAGATGGTGAACGATAAGGTGTAAGGTATAATTTGTTAGTAATTTTCAGTCTGTGTGTTGTTGTGTATGCGTACTGTGTGTGTTATGTATGAACGAGGGATGAAGGTTTGGTAATGAGAAAGTAAGAGACGCAGGACAATTTGAGCCAGAGAGAGTACGTTTATTGACATTAAATGTTTCACAGCCGTTGGCAGACGCCTATGAGGACAATTTGCAGTTGAGGGTGAACAAACAGCATTGCTCCAGATGACAGAGCATGGCGTTGAGCCAGCCACTGCCAGCCTAATCATTCACTGTTCTGGAAGGTTGGCCGGTATAGGTGATTTGTCTGATGGTCAGTTGTTACGGATGATGAAATTGTGTCTCGTGGGAGAGGCGAAACCTTACTGCATAGTGCTGGGTTTTTGAATTTTTGTACCAAAAATGTGCCAAAATTAACCTTTGACGTCATGTGGTGGAACATAATGGGAAAACATTCTAGCTGCGGGAAGCTGTCTCCAGCATTAAATTGTCACGAGACGTATCAGTAATACTGGGCAACCCTATTAAACTGCAAACAAATTCACTAATGCTTCATTTATTCATTAATTCCCTGGCTGAGTACAGAATCTGGCTTAGCTGTTGCTATGTTGAGTGTAACATGGCTGCTGGAGCGGAATGATGTGTTGGATGTTGCGAGTTTTTTTTGTGAAAAGGAATATTTCATGTATACAGGAAAAAGATAGTGGTAGGGTAATACCTTTAATCTAAATGATTTCGGCGCTGAAGAGGTGAAGTCAACAAAGGGTATGTAAGTAGCAAATCTGTATATTCCAGAGGAGGATTGCAGCTGCACAGAGGGTGTGAACCATGGGCAGCCTAGGGTCACAGCTAAAATTGCATTATGTACGAAGACAGAGCATGTAAATGGAGTAGGTAGAGTACAAATGGAGGAGTTGCTGTTGGATTATTTGAATGCACGGCGTTTGTTCTGAATCAGCGGCGACGAGTGAAACTGTGCACTGGACAGAGATTCAAACCCATGCTCTCCTCATTGCTAGGTGGGTGCGTCAATCGCTACACCATCCAGGACACAGTGTTATGGCAACTGTGCATACTGTCTCGGCACACCTCATGGTTGATCCACTTTCCCACTGAGCACCACCTATCTGCAGTCCATGTCCATTTCCTCCATGTTCGCTAGTGTGAGACTCTCACAGGAGGTCAGATGTATTTGTGCAACCGCACTGAATAAGGTGGAGCCACTGCCCATCTAGGCGAATGGATCCACCTTCTTCAGTGCCGATGCACAAATACATCAGGCCTGCTGTGAGAATCTCAGAGTAGCGACCATCGCGAAAAAGGACAGGGACTACAGCTAGGTGGCACTAGGTGGGAATGTGGATTGGCCGTGACCAATGGATCCACTTTCTTCAGTGCACATGCCCAAATACATCCAGCCTGCTGTGGGAATCTCAGAGTAGTGAATGGAGGAAATGGACAGGGACTGTGGATAGGTGGCGCTCTGTGGGAATGTGGATCGGCCATGGACTATGGATCCATCTTCTTCAGTGCCCATGCCCAAATACATACGGTCTTCTGTGGGAATCGCAGAGTAGTGAGCATGGAGAAAAAGGACAGGAACTGCGGCTAGGTGGCGCTAGGTGGGAATGTGATCAGACATGAGGTGTGCTGAGACACCAGTCTGTACAGCTGCGATAACACTATGTTCCGGATGGCGCAGTGGTTAACACACCTGCCTAGCAAGCAGGAGATCCTGTGTTCGAATCCCGATCCGGAGCACATTTACATTCATTGCCATTGATACCACGTAATGTCCCGATGCTACTGACTCCCTTCCCTTTCCTTTCCTTTCTCCCTACTTCCACCTTCAATTGGCATATAAAGTTACTGTTGAAGATCGAAGAAGTGTTTTACCTTCAGGGGACACTGACAGTGACATCTATCACATCGCACGAAATTCTGATAGGAACTGGAGCACTGGTATGCCAGAAACCTCATAGGATACCTCAATATTTACCACTGATTATGGATCGGTTCATCAACCAGCAGTTTGACAATGGGATAGCAGAAGAGAGCAATATTCCATGAGGATCAGGTATTGCAGCCATGCCTAAGATGTTTATGAATCGTGCTAAAAAGTGCAGGTACTTTGGTAGCTACTATCGTCTTAATAGTAAGACAGTGAAAGACGTGTACCCCATACCCAAGATCACGGAGAAAAATTCTCCTGCAATGTTTCAGCGATTATTGGACAGAGTACTTAGGGGGCTAAAGCATCGCCATGTCTAGTGTCCTGGACGATATAACAGTGTTCTCCACAGATACGAAGGAACATAAGCAATGGCTGAACGGAGTACTTAAGAGGTTGCAGGCTGCGCATCTCACGTTAAGCACGGAAAAGTGTCAATTTTGCTTGTTGCTTGAGAGGCAGCAGGCTACTGAAGACAGACGTAGGACAAAATACATTCCTTTACTTAAACATATGTATCTCCAAAATTATTACAAGTAAAGTAGTAACACTTGACACTATTATGTACAACATAATGATTGATGTTCCGTGCAATTTTTGTTTGAAAACGTGCATCGACATGCATTTTATAAGGATTTGAATTTTTAATTATCATTGTTTCTATAATGTACCTTTTATCGTAATCTAATCAGGCAATACAACTGAAATTTTATAGTTTACATCTGCATAAAAGGCTAATAAAACGTGTGGAACAAATTTTTTTAAAGTCATAGTTCCTTTGAAATTAATTTTTTAGGCTTTGTCTTACCCGAGACTGCTCTATGTTTCTGAAATTTTAAAGGAGAACATTTCTCAGAGAAAATATAATGGAAAGTTCCTGCGCAGGATTATTCAGCAATTAATTCTTAAGAACTATGCAAAATTTCCTATGTTAACTCTTACAGTTCCTGAGGAAAGGCACATTATAGCTCAAAAAAGTCATTTACAGAAATTCCCATTTAAAGCTTTTATTTCAGTTCTTGACAATATCCTTAGACTAAGCAAATTTTGCATTTTCTCTCCTACTGCCTGAGCTTTGTCCAGTCGCGCACCGCGACATGTCACAAAGATAATATTGAGGATTCACAATTAGGACCCACGTCTGTGACACTGTTATTTAAATTTACTTTACGTTTTACGCGTGGATTTCGTCTTTCCCTTACATTTTTTAATATGTGTCCATTGTTACAACCCATTTCGAAAAAAAATAGATTGATATATGCTAAACTAAAAACCGAAATAAGTTTGTAGCAAGTAGTATTTAAAAAACACGTTGTAAACAGAGTAACAAACAAAGAAAATCTTTCTCACGGTTTTCTAGACTCATGTCCAGTTCGTTTCGATTGTGTGAACGAAAAATTAACGCAGAAAAATTTCCAGCGTATAGAGGGTGTGGATCACAGCATAGAAACAGGGGATGTGGCAGGCGCAGACGCCCAAACAAACATGTTTAAAACATGTTTCTAGGCAGAATTCGATTATGAAACTTTGCGATGTTATTCTTAAAGAATCAGTCAAATAAATTATGGAATAAAAAAAAGTTTTCCGCAATTTTGCCTTACATCTACTCTTAAAGCATGTAACTGGCGAAGGTGAGGCGAAAGCGGATCCAAGACTGATATGATCATTATGAAATATTCCAGAACTTAAGTAAAGAATGGAGCTAAAATCGTTTTTGGGACTCCCGAATTATTATAGGAAACCTGTGAAGGGGCTTACTTGTATAGGACAACCATTCACGCAGCTATTCAAGAAAGATACAAAAATTTTTTAGATGGAGAATCATTAGGCCATGTTTGAAGGTTTGAAGAAAGTCATAAGATAAAGTCAGTATCAATTTTTCCAGAGTTTTAACAAGAAATTGATACCATTGCCTGATGTATCTAACAATGATTTAAGACGCATCTGGAACCGAGAGGCCCAAGCTGAGGAGCATTTTGTGGCTTGTGCATCAAGACAACTTAACAGAGCACAGAAAAATTATTCTTCTACGATAAAAGAGATATTTCGCCTTGTATGTGGTGTCACAAATTTTCGGTGTTACTTGAGTTGGAAAGAAATTCAAAGTAGTGACTAACAATGCTGCTCAGAAATGGTTATTGGGGTTGAAGGACCCATCCAACAAATTAACGAGATGGGCCTTATGAGTCAGCGAATTTGAGTATGAATTAGTGCATAAGCTGTGGAAGAAGTAGAGAAATTCAGATGCTTTGAGCAGGAAGTAGCAGTAGTACAAGCACTGGGTCACAGTCTTGCTGAATGGCAAGCAACACAGAACACTGACAGCGACTGCAAGCCATACAGGACGAAACTGCGGTTTAGCACGTGTTATTGCCTGTTGTGTAATGTAATTACGTTAGGGCTGTGGTTGGTGGTGCGGGCTAATTTGCAGAAGGAAGTTCTGAGGGAGTTGCATGATTACATTCTCTCTGGTCATGGAAGGTGCAGAGCAAGAAACCAAAGGATGGCTGAAAGGTATTGGTGGATGGAAAGAACGGCAGATGTGGATCAGTATGTGAAAAATTGCGTGCAGTGCGTACAGTGCGTGGTCTTGACTCATCAATGAATACTATTCCAGGGACTAGCAGAAACATTAAAGTCATTTGAAATGAATGAGTAAGATGTGTTATGACCATTTCATCAAACTTCGGCAGTCAATCGTTTTGTGTTGATCACTTTTCTCAGCATATGAAGATGATCGCTATGCTGAGGCAGAAATCAGCTGTAGGTGCACAAGCACTTGTACATGTAAGTTTTGGGTGCCGGAAAGGATGATCACAGACCAACGGATAAATTTTGTCAGACTTGATAAAAGGAGTTGTCACTTGCTGCGTGTGAAGAAACAGAGAACGAGTCTGCTAGACACACAGACAAATGGTAGAATAGCATGAGTGCATCTTACGATAAGAAGGATGTTAAGTTACTATGTAAACTCCCTTCATAGTGACTGAGCACATTTTTCTCATCTCTCATTGCAGCATACAGTTGGAAGTTCCACGTTAATGCAGGATTATCCCTGTATGATGTAGTGTATGGCAGGAGAATGCTGTGACATTTTGATATGCTTTATACAAGAAGGGTGGCGCGTTGGTCTATAATTTCAGTAGGGCAGTGAAAAAGTATGCAAACGTGTGCAGAAAGCAAATATGAGGGCATTGGAGAGGCAGTAGGCAGAAGGCAGAGCGTGAAAATCTCACAGCACTTACCACATTAACTGTAGGATAATGGAAAATGATACTCAGCCCTTATATGCTGAACGCAAAGCCATCAATGGACGCTAACTTTAGTTTTTATTACATGAGAAATAAGGCATGAAGTGAAGAGGCTGGGGAAGTATTTTCTGAGTTTCGACGGAAGCCAAGAGTAGGAATGTCCTCAGGGAAGTATATAGGGAAAATGAGAAGCGCCATGAGCCTTTTGTACGGCTACAGAAGCAAATGCAGTGGAGGTGGTACCACATTAACTGTGTCAATGGAAGCTGCGTTGGATAGATTCTGGGGGGAAATCTTTGAGGATGGTTTTTGGAATAACAGATGCCAGTGACATCAGAGACTTCATACAGAATGTAGAGGTTGTGAGCAATTGGCAGAGCATAGCAAGTCAATGGTGTAGTGGCATACCATGCAGACATCAAACTTGTAAAAGTTAAGTGTTGAACAATATGCATATGCTATGGCAGCTGATGAGTGGGGTGATGAAATACATAATTCCATCAGAGGATACTGTATATCGAAATCTGAGAATCATGCAAGCACAGGTCGGTGTGTGGAATGCAAGGATGACAATGACAAGGCTGTTACAGTCACTAACATACAATACATGGGTTGTAAAGGTGGTGATGGCGAGCTTCGTTGAAGCTATTAATAGCGCAGTGTATGGGGAGCTGACTCACGCCCTAGTACCATCAGAGCAATACTTTTTTGGGCTACAAATACTGCAAGGTGAATTGCCACCAGAGTTAAGACTCGTTACAGAGCACAGCAGGCAAAGCCTATCTTTCTATTACCAGCCCACATCGGTAGAGATACGATCTGACCAGACACGGTGAAAAAGACTCTCGTTTACCTGCTTTGGGCTCCCTTTATAGATATGACGTGTTAATGGTCTAACAACTTTTAGAATTGTACTTGATAAGACTTAAAAGACGAAATCTTTATTGTATAGAAGAAAATTAAAGTAATATAGAGCCAAATGGCGGTGTATTAAACAACAAAATCTGTGTGTACATATTTACGATAAGACTAGTGCTCATAAAGGTAAGTTAAAAAACGTAAGTCCATATGTAGGAACATCTCAATATCATCAATATTTTTTATTTTCCCCCAGCAAAAATTTAATCACACTCGACATGTGTTTCGTATTGACATCCAAGTGTTATCATACCCTGCATTAAAATTACATATGGCATATTTAGTGACGAATAAAGTCAGTGTCGACACTGTAATCTGAGTGTCTGTCCATCTTGGGCAAAGAAAGAATCTAAATAAAGTATGGCAAACGAATGGAGCAATAAGGTGCTAACACATCAAATTACACAACATGATAAATTCAATATGACTCTGGTCATAGGTTCCATAAATACATAAATATATCATAGTGCTCTCTGTTTGTTTTTGTATGAGTTAAATTTGTGTCTCACTCGTGAGAACTGTTATGCAGCAACGGCACATGAATTCATGTTCAGGTTGAGGAAAGAGCATATTCTCACCACCCGTCATCAGCTGTGTAACTGGAATCGAGTTGCCTCAACAGCTTGTGCGTTGGGGAGTTATCATTCCTCCATGGATGTGGCTCACCTAGGAGTCATGTTTTCATCACTTCATCCAATGACATCCGGTGAACGTGTATGTCTGGTGGATGGCGATACACGTTCTGATTCTTTATTGCGTGTGAGAGACTCTGCGAGGACAGGTTTTTGGCCAGTTTATTATCCCCTGTGTAGTGCAACTATACACTGAGTATTCTACACTCTGTGGCCTGTTATGGTTAGGATCTTTAGAGCTAAAATGAAGGAAGATACAGACTGGCACATATAAGAGCAAAGAACTTGTGATAATGGCGGTGTAGTGGTACCTGGCATGATATTGTTATCCATGTATACGTAGGGGCAGATCATGCATTACTGTTCGAAGCTGCCTTGGATGTTTGGAACCAGGGGAATGGTTCTCGCTAGAAGATATAATGTCACGGATATGTACCTCTTCCCTACGAGTTGTAGGCTGATTGTCTAAGCATCCTCCGTAAAAAAAAATGGTTCAAATGGCTCTGAGCACTATGGGACTTAACTGCTGAGGTCATCAGTCCCCTAGAACTTAGAACTACTTAAACCTAACTAATCTAAGGACATCACACACATCCATGTCCGAGGCAGGATTCGAACCTGCGACCGTAGCGGTCACGTGGTTCCAGAGTGCAGCGCCTAGAACTGCTCGGCCACCTCGGCCGGCGCATCCTCCGAAAACAGAAAAGATATAATGTCACGGATATTTACCCCTTGCCTACGACTTGTAGGCTGATTGTCCAAACATCCTCCGAAAATAGAAACTCATCTATTGTTTCCCTGCAAGGTTCCTCATGGTGCATATGCCAAGCCGTAGCATGTTTTGGAGTAGTCGATTGTTTGACAAACAGAGCTGTACCACACTGCTCCCAAATGTCCGCCACAGTCGTCGTGTTGTAGTTCTGTCACCGTTGATCCCCTCGAGATATGTGCGGGACAGCTGGGTTGCTGACTGCCTGCATTCCCCTGCTCACAGAGCGCGTACCAACAGGCCGTCAGCTGGACTTCCGTTCACCTCAGTTCGTCCTGTGCGTGTCTCACTCGCTTGTGTCTGATAGCATCATCACATTCTCGTCAGCCCGTATCTGCACATTCGTCAGAGCACATCTTTATCACTGTTATTATAATATCCATTAGTTTTAAACAAAATTTCCTGTTAGTTTGTATCTTTTACGTTCATCCAGGTACAATTCATGTTAACGACATATTTCCCTTTGGTTTGCGTGCTTTCTAATCTATGGTACAAAAGTGACTTATTTCTTTATACAAAATCTAGTAATTTACATCTTATCCATATGCTTATGATGAACGATATGTTCAGTAGCATTAAACTAACGGTTAGACTCGTTATTACTGGTTAGTAGAACATGCCGTCAAGCTGCCCATTCTTTACATGCACGCTACCTCTCCTTCGTATTTCCCATATTGAATTCTCCATACGTTTACCATCTAGTTATTTAACATCTAGTACAAAAGAGAGAAGTGAAGACACTATCACCTGTCACGCATTACTCGGAATTTTCAAGCTTGGCCCTTCTCTTCTCCACACTTATCTCCGCACTTCCACATCTTCTTAACATCTTTTCATACCTTTCGTCATCCCGCAATTTGCACACTTTCAAGGGTACCATGTCCAAGACTGTCCGTTTCCCATTGTCATTACTCCAGCACAACTATCTCATACCACTGAATAGCTTACGAAACAAAACGAAAACACAACATAACCTTTTAATCAACGTTATCACATCTTGCCTTCAAGCCGCGTAGACTGATGGGATAAGATTCCTCCACCACCGCCACTGTATCACATAGGCACTGTAGCTTTCAGGGCTGATTATTCTTGGTTTTATGACGTTTCGTGATTTTCGTTTGTGGAGGTGTAGACAATGCATATGCTTCTCTAATGTTTATTAACTTTCTGTTCTCTCTCCACAGTGCATGTTACTGCTTTCTACTCACATGGAACAAAAAACAAAAACTTATATTTCACACACATTCAAGTTCAATTTCTCGGTCAGAAGCTCATTCAGACCCAATGTACTATTATTCCACTAGGACTGCGTCCTCTCTTGAGTACTTTCAAGGCTGAGCACCCGCTCCTTAACCTGAGACAAACGCTTTTGTAACACCAACCCATTCCTTCCATAATACATAAGATAATAAGACATGCAAATTGAGATGGGTCATAATATTTAACCTCACACATTACGTACCGGGACTCGTTCGGTGTAGACCAATACAAAAATAAATCATCTACTAATACCCTCTAAAGTATTCACTCTCTCATTCACTTACTAAGGTGTCAAATTGAAATATAAGTTATCCGGAAGTCACGTGCGTTCCTTTACATCCCAGTACTCCATAATGTCTCATAACAGACCTTCCTCTCTTCTATTCGGTCTCATAGGGCTCCTTGCAAAATATATGCAGCTGACTAATATTCCTGGTTCTTATTAACGCTATTCTCACCTTTACCGTATATCTGAAGCTGCGCACTGTCTCCCAAGCCGGGCTCTTCTTTCCAACTGCCTTCATT